>NW_010973284.1:18241167-18401591 GCF_000737465.1 Haliaeetus leucocephalus
GGGGGGGGGGCGGGACAGTGTTGTTGGTTTGTTGCTGTTTTTTTAGAGGAAAAATATATTCTTCAGCTAACAAAGAAAATTAGAAATAAGAATATAGCATGGCAGAAGACACAAAATAAGAACATCTAGCAGCAAGCTCTTCAGAAATTTTCTATCCACGACTTTTTGAGAGATGATACAAATTCCAACAACAACAACAAAAAAATCTAATTTCTCCTTGACACAAATGCTGCTTTTTCTGAAGGTTTTTAGTTTTCCATTTAATTAAGCAACAACAGCTTTAACAGTGCAGCATTTTTTTCTGGACTGTGCTCTGCACCTCCCAGGAGACAACCCCATGAAAAACAGTCACTGATGAAGAAGTCAGCAGCAGATGGTCAACCTTGCCATTTTAATTGAAGCACCGAATTCAAAATACCAAAAAAAGCGCATCATCTTTAGAACTTTAACCTCAGCTCCAAGACTACACCTGAAGGTACTCATTGTGCTATATGGACTGTACTGGGATCTACTAAGAAACCAGATCTTTCAGAAATCACTGCTTCAGACCATATGAAGTGAGATGCTTGAGACTATCTACAATGAAACAAAATTCTATACCATAACAGCACTGAAAATCCCTGAGGTACTAGGATAGAACGTCTTGAAACTGTGTAAAAACTCAGTTTTACTTTGCTACAAGTTACATCTTAGCATCAACAAAACGTTATTTGTGTAGCTTGGATGAAGTATCTGATGAGCTTTATTGAAAAACCTAAACTCTGTATCTGTAACTCACTTACGTTCCCTAAAATATTGACAAGGCATTTCTGGATAATAACCCAGAGCAGATGCTCACAAGTGATCAACATGACAAGACTGGGTTCTATTATTCCACTGCAAGCAAAATGTTGCCGTGCTAATGATTTGAGGGGAACAGAATGGAATAAAGTAGGAGTACATGGATAAATAAAATATCTACATGGATTACAGCTTTTGGTCCGTACCCTAAAGTGAAAATTCTGTGGCATGGCTTCTAAGGACCTGTGTACATTCACAAAGGTGGAAAATTAATGCATAATAATTAAAATACACTAGTCCAGTTTATAATGCTTACCCTTAGGGCTCCAGTGGATTTAGATCATAACAACTTAGCTTGCCTTAAGAGATTAATTCTTTTACAGACATCTAAAAATATTTGTCCATTTTCAGCTGTCAGGGACCACCACCATCAAATCAGTGATCAAAACTCATTGTGAAATGTGCTTAACTGACCAAATAAAGGAGCAGCAATTCTTAAGGTTTCATTCTAGACAACTGCTATTGAATGGTCTCATGAAATGGGAAGGAGAAGGCAGTCTGAAAAGTATGAGTCTAAGAAAACCAGGCAGGAACCAACATAGATAAGACCCGATAAAAGAAAATAGTTAAGACCCAGGGAAGAGAAGGAAGAATTACATGGTATGTTTGCAGCAGCAAGTCCGGGAGAGTCACTAAAGGAGTTATGCTTACAAGGAGAATACAAATGGATTCTCTTCTTGTACTTTAAGAGGACACCAAATTAATGTAGTTTTTCAAACATCATCATTAGAGACAACTCAATGGTTTTTTCTCTGATACTGTTTTCTAACTGCTAAAGAAAATACTGTAAGAAGGCAGTGGGGCAACATCAGTAGCGGTAGGGATGAACTAAAAACCAAGACACAATGCCACAGAATTTGCTCCACTAGATAAAAAATGGGAGAGAATTGCAGGCAGTCTCATAATTGTAACAAAATCCCTGACAGAAATAGCAAACAAAGAGAAAATGGGTTCTTTAAAACACACAACATCTAGGATTTTCCACTCGATGTATAGATATAGAAATTAAACAAAACAAAAACCCCTCTCTAACACAGGAATTCTAATGTCTGCTAATTAAGCGTGTAACTTCACACTTGAAAAAAGCAAGGAGGTAACTATTTATTTAAGAGACAACACTACATGGATTAACAAAGCTCCTGTCAACAACTCCGGACACCTGTACCAAGCTCACTTATTGCCTAATTAAATATTAACATGTCCTAATAGAATCTGTGGTATAATTTTAATTACTGTTTTCTCATAGGGAAGCCATATAATCAATGTATTTCTAGCTGTTCCTAGAGGCAGCTTTGTAAAACTCCATTAGTAAATTGTGAACCATCACTAAAATATTTTCCTCCAGACTGCTATAAGTAAATCAAGACTATTATATTCTCCTAGGAGGAGGGGAGAATAGATGCTTCCCTTTAAGGGGAGAAAAATACAATTTCTTCAATAATCTAGAAGAAAAATATTTTAACTACAATCATATTTAAAGAGTTGTTAACATTCTTGCACAAAGAATCAACATTGGGGAGTTACAGAACACCAAAGCTATATTTAAATTTATGTATAATCCAAAATATTTTCATTGTTGGATTAAGTAATTAGGAGGAGAATCACATGACTCTCTTGAAGAATGTATTTAAATTTTCTGCTGGGGATGAACTGCAAATATTGAGGTACGTTTTGTACCTACCTGAAGCATTTTCTTTTTCCATTAGGATTAAGAATGTTTAAATACTATAAACATTGATTAGCATTTGTGTATATTTAGGGGTGAGAAATTCAAGGAAATTACACCAATTCTATTTGGGAAGGTATTTAAGTAGCTAGTACTGTAATTTTCAAAGTATCAATTCTCCAGGTGGCACTAAACAATTTTAAGTCATAGATAAAGGGGTAAAGGGAAGGTGGAAGGGTTTCAGTATCTAGAGGAATATTTTGGTTTACAGCACAATGATAATCTATCCATAACAGTTCTACTTTGATAACCTGAGCTCTTAAATGTTAATTTTGTTTTGAACATACTCCTTCTATATTTTCCTATATAAAAGTCCTATTGAAGCCAAAGGGTCTTTTGCATGAGCAGGGATTGCAAGGCTGAGCCACCTACCATTCTCAGAGCCTGATTATATGTAGATCTGGATAACATAATTGTGGGAAAAAAACAAACCATGAAAATATCAGCCCCTATGAATTTTAACTCAGCACTTTAACATCTTGTAAGAGATTCAAACCAATTTTAAGTCAGCCCTAAATTTTGGCCAGGATCTTTAAAATAGATTTTGAATTTTGCTAGAGGCATCATCTACTTTAAAATCCATGAAATAAAACTAGTATTTTCCTCTTTGTATTGGCTACCAGAATGGGGGCACACATAAGTACTGCATGCAAACTGTTAAGATTTTATTTTCGTAGACATAAAAGTATTTGAAATAGTATCAGAACAGATTTAAACTGAAAAACAAAAATCAAATAATTGACAAAACTTTTTGAAATTACCGTCCTGTGAATCAACTGCAAGGAATCTCAAATCTCCCACTCCAAATTAAACTATCATCCTGACTTAGTTACCATTTTTGTAATGACTAGCAGGTTCTTCCTGACCCCCTGAATCATGGAACGAACTCTGCTAGCATGTTATGATTGATGATGATGCAGTACAGCTCTGGCAAGAAAGCCGAGACTGAACTTGGGGCATCGTGTACATCCCAGGGAGGGCCTTTGGGAATGCAGATCCTGGGTGGGCTGCACTCAGAAGGGTAGAGCCAGCACGTCAGGATCTGCCATCAGTCTCTGAGGGCACTGTGTCTTCATCCATCAGTCATCACAAGAGGCACCACACATAGGCTCCATAATCTAGAGAGAGATGACTTTTTTCTCTCGAGAGCCTCAAAGTGGAGTTTTGCAGCCTGCTGGGCTGATTCTAGTTTTCCAGACTGAGCTCTTAATAAATAAACATTCAGTGTTTGCACATGTTTTAACTTCTCTGACAGACGGGAATCCATGTAGAGAAGTGCTGAAGTGTACATAGAATCTTTATGACAAAGGACAAGCTCTGATTCCCATCCGCTTGTGGCAGACAAAGAGGCCCCAATCTCAGTTCTGGTTTTCCTCCAGGTTCACCTGAAGTTTTCATAGCAGTAGGTTAATCATTGCCTATTAACTTTTTTAAATGACCAGGAAAAATGACACATTCTGTTGGCTTTTAAAAATCAGCCCTGTGGGACATAAAAGCACCAACTTAGTAAAGCAAAAAAAGCAAAGTTCACTAAAATATTCTTATAAGAACTGAAAGTAGCCATGATACATGGAAATTCCTAGCAAGATGATTCTCCTGTTTACCAGTGAGAATATTCTGAGCCGGCCATGTTCTTTCTCATTAAATGTATAATAGGTCCCAAACCCCAGCACTCTTTGGAGTCATTGCTCAGGTCTGTCAGTTAAGTAAATATGCTCGTCAAAGGATATAGCAGGCACACATAGATAGGGTAGACATGAAGTCTGTTCCCCTTGAAATCAATAGGAAGGTGGTTGCTAGAGACTACAATTGAGTTAGGGTTTCATCTGGGGAATCTGTGGCAAATGTTGCCACTACTACTGCCACAGGGGTGTAAGAAAGTATACAACGGCTGTGGCTAGATCTCTGGCACTATTAATGGGAAAGCCAGCTGAGATGTGCTGCAAAAGGCTTATGCATGCTCAAAACTGGAATACTAAGAATAAATCTGTCCTCAGCTAGAGAGGGCAGCGTGATCCGCAGGCTCTTCGTTTATTCCAGTACAATATTGATTTAACACTGGGACAAGGATTCAAAAGCCTTCTGATGCTAAACATAAAAAGTCACACACAAAGTTGTGTAAGGAAAATATGTTTTTTCGCCCCACAAGAAATCCTTGATTAGTGATAATTATATTAGTGATAAATAGGACATAGGGAATGTCTTCCCATCCTTTTTCCTACCACAGAACTGGGGAGTTTAAAGTGCAGCTTACTGCAAAACCTCACTGAGAAATAGGACATACCTGCTGCTGACAGGTGTCAGATCGCACAAGCAGTCTCACGCCAAGAGCAATGAAGCCAAGTTTGCATCAGGACCAAGATAAGCTCCACAGCACAGAGATGCAGCATTCCTCCCTGCAGCCATAAATCATTGATACTCTCTTCTCAGCCCAAAGCTGTATCCCCAGGTATGGAGATTAATCCATACAGTACAGTCAATGCTCACTCACATTAATGTGCAAAACAAGAGAGTATGTAAGCAGGTATGGATTGCATGTTTCTGCTTTTGGAGGCAGTAGGAATCTGGTTTTTTACTCTGCTTATCATAGACAACCTTCCCCTAGCTAACATTGTTTTATGCAGCCAGTACAGAGCAGGGCAGGCTTCTCTGCTGCACATCTAGGAACAGCAAAGGTAAGACTATTTTATGCACGCAGTGATACAGCAGAAACTTTAATCCTTATGTTATTTAAATAGTATTTTGTAAACTACAATGCACAACACTGAAGTGCAGTATCCCAAGAATATCAACAAACTTTTTGACAAATTCTTAAACTACAATCACAGAAACTAGAGTCATTGTAGGAGGGAAACCAATTGGGCATTATACAAGCTCTTTATGCCACACATCTTTTCATGACTTATCTTCATATATTTGAATTGTATATAAACATACATGCACTATATACGCATATTTGCAAAGTAAGTTGCATAATTCTGAATTTGCATAATTCACACTTTAGTGAAACATTCTTTTATTTTGGTACTCTTTAACCTACAGCCTCCTTAAGGGAAAAAAACCTGTTTTAAATCTGAATCTTCCCATTATTCTATGATATTTAGTGTCACCGGTGATAATAATGCTTCTTACCTGGGCCTATTCCTGCAATTAATTTCATCTTCACAGTTCCCATGAACTCCAATATGCATTCCAATATGGCTTCATTGCCAGATCTGAGCCTTATTAAAGTAATACCATTTTTTTTTTCCTGTGAATAGAAAGATGCTGAGAATGGCTAACTTCCTACACATTCTCCATGTACAACCATCAACAACTCAGCCCTTTGTGAAAGTATTCGTGTATGAACATGAGTACTGCTTGTATTGCAGTTCTTCAAAAGTGACTTCTCTCACTGCAGCCATTCTGTTCTGTAGTAATATAACACAATTTGTTTGTGAAAATATATGCATCTACTTTTTATTTACACATACTGGATTCTATACCATGAACTCACCTAATTTTAATTACACATCATTATCCAGCGATACAGAGTTCCCCCATCTAAATTGTGAATACTAGCATCTCAAAAGATTTTTTTCTTTTTTAATTGAAGATAAGTTACCCCGCATTAAAAATAAATGAGCTATTTTTGTCAGTTGATTGGACACTGAATGCACATAATAAATCACTAAGAGCATTGTATTCCAGTCTACGTGCTAACCTTGAGCTGCAGTTTATCTGTTGCCTGCAATTCAGAAGACAATAAGGTATTTTACCCAATCAGCTGATCAGCTGAAGGAACTCAAAAGACTGAAATGGCTTTGAAACACACAGGCTTTTAGATATCAAATTACCTCTGGAACCCTCTACCCAGAAGTAACTCGAACAAAACCCATTTGAAATACAGCTTCAATATTCAAAAAAATCAATAATTTAAACCACAGGTTGAACATTTTTACTGCTTCCACTGCAGACTGTCGTTTTTTGAAATGAAAATGCTAATGGCACCAAAGGGGAAAGCTCCAGCCAGAAGAGATACATGTGTGCAGGCATGGATTGGCTAGAAAAGCCAGTTTGCTTTCCCTCCCTCAGTTATGTTTACATAAGATCTCCTAAAATAAACAACTCTCATTTCCATGACTTAAAAAAAAAAAAAAAAAAAAGTTTTTCTTTGTTGCACTTAATGTTTCTGTCCATGACAGCTTAGCTATATCAAGACACTTCACTATAAACATGTGTGCGGAATGCAAATACTACATCCTCAATTATGCTATTAAGTTGCATTATTTTGAAACAGGCACTAACGTCCTGCTTTGAAATACCAGCCAGCACACTGTGAACTCTGGTTTTATAGATAGAAAAGCAGGAATATAGGTGATGTTGTGTTCCAACAGCTACATGAGAAACAGGAAGCAGTCCAGTGCATCCTGCAAAAAACAAACAAGTATGGATGGTCCACTGCCAGTGCTAAAAGCTCATTTAAGAGCAGAAATGGCTGGCTGACAAAAGACTTCTTAAAAGATAAGGGAAACACATAAGGAAGAGGCATGGTGGGAATGTGAACCCTCAAATGTAACTGAAGCAAGCTACACATGGAGGATGTCTGACACAGAAGCAAGTCTCTCCTCTGCATGAATTTGACTGTCTGACAGATTATTAGCAGATCTTGAAATCTGTCAGTCTCTTTGTGTAGATACTGTTCCCTTTTGGTAATTTAAACCTCACTAAATCCTTGCACTCTCTGGCACTAATTTTTAAAATTATGTTAAGGGAGGGATGCATGAAGCAAAAAAACACACCAAAAAGCAATGTAATATACATCACAAGACAGAGCTTAGGTATCTACAGGTATGCGACTCCCAACACACACTAAGAACAATTTTTGTTACAGTAGCAAAGCATCGCTTCCAGTATTGAAGAGAGTGGCATAAGAAACAAGTTGTAAGATCCATGTTCTTTGGTTTATAATTTTAATACTTTACTCTCAAACATATTCTTACTCTCTCTTTCATATACTTTTAGAGTCTTCTCCAACCATAGGGTTAGAATGGAAAAGAAAATCTAAATGACAGTATAAGTGTAAAGTTGCTCAAGTAAAAAAACCTTATGTATTTGTATACATACAGTGTTACTGTACAGTGAAGATTAAGTTTGCATTTCCAGGTTAAACTTTCTGTTTCTAGAAAAAAATCATAATATTCTCTTACGAATTTTCTGGCTGATAGATTTGTTCAATTTTAGCCCAAGATAAATGCAGATTTTAAGCCTGGAATAAGAAATGATAAAAGTGTAGCCATTAAAAAAAAGTGACACTCAAAAATGCGTACTCCAAAAATTAGATGTGGACACCAATATTCTGCTCCCCCTAAAGGCACAAATGCAAAAGTCCATAAATGTAAGCAGAGAAATTAATCTGAGTTTAAATATACCCAGAATCTAGGAAAATAAGATTTTGTTTACTTATGTGTTAGAGATCTGCATTACTTTCATGTGAAACCACCTATTCCAGGTACTCCTGGCAGTCTTCAAAATAGACCTCCTACACAATAGTAGCAATCAACTGACCTTCCGAGAATGCTGCTCTTGGCAGCAACATAAACTTAAACAGAATAATAAAAAACCAGCAGCAACTAGGAACCCAATATTCACCCTTTCCTCAAGTCTTGCAAAGTTGAGGAGGAAAAACAAGCTCTTCAAGTTTGTGCTGGAGTTAAGAGACTCAGGCTGTTAAAGACCACCCCGGGGCAAGAGCTCCAAGCATATGCAACAACAGAGTTCAGATGAACTGCCAGCATCTCCTTCCTCTCCATCCCAGTGTACTCAAAACAGCCAGTATGGGCTGAACACATTTTTACTTCCCCAATGAGGCACTCTGTGGCGTTCAAGCCGTGAAGTTTGTCACCACTGACAATATCTGGAGAGACTTAAGATGCAGTCCCATATAGCACACAGTGGCAGTAGGTTAATCTTGAAATATAAAGCATGGCTACTCTTAGCATGGCCTGCATTCAGAAAAGAAAAGGGGTGTAGGCTCCTGGCTCTTACCTGCTGCTGCAGCTACAGCCTGGAATGGAACTACATCCCTCAGCCGGAAGGACTGATAATTCTCTTGCCGTAGCCTCTGGATGTTTCCTCTAACCATCCCAGCATTACTCCTATCTTGTCTGGATTGACTTTTGCTCAGCATGCTCTCAACCATGCCCCAGTCTCCCACAAACACTGAATAATGCAATCAACTGCTCAAGCTAAATCAGCTGAGAGTTATAAAGCTGAGTTTCGACATATTGAAAACACTTCAATCAATGTCACTTTACTAAAACTTCTCTATGGCTTGATATACACATTAAATAAAATGGTGGCAAACAGGAACCATCCTGAACTGCACAGGGAGAGAACCATCACAGGCAATAAACCTGAACATAACACCGACAATGCACTGACAACAGGCTCCTCTGACTCCATTGTTTAAGCGTGAGGTTTGAAATCGGACAATGAAGATGGCTTTGGGAAAGAATGCATTAGGGACACTTGGGCAATGTTTCCATTTTTGATTGAGTCCGCAATA
Organism: Haliaeetus leucocephalus; assembly: GCF_000737465.1. NCBI lineage: Eukaryota > Metazoa > Chordata > Aves > Accipitriformes > Accipitridae > Haliaeetus > Haliaeetus leucocephalus. The sequence goes on from NW_010973284.1 coordinate 18,250,281, forward strand.
AAATACAGATATATGATAAGATACAGCTACAACTGCATACGAAAATATTAACACATTTAAAAAAAATGCAATTTCTCAAAAAAGTTGGTAATTGATGCTGTTTAACAGCAGCATTATTGCCACACAATTTTTTGTTATTACAGATTGTGATGTTGCAATAGGGCTTTACATACATACGTTTACTATACCATGTGAATTATCAGAAACATCCTTTTCCATGTTTGTGTGACTTATTAAATCATAAATCATAATAGCATGTGCCAGAAAATCCTTTTGAAGGATGTAATAAGGTAACAATTATCCTCTGAACTCCCTTCTCTGCCTTCAGAGAATAAAATGCATTAGCAACATATCCATTTGCTGCCCCATGATAGAAAATGAAAGCAAGTGTGATGGTTGCACCGTATGCTTTCAGTTCCTGCAGTTGGCTGGTGAAGTGAGCTTTGTTCCCAAATGTGGTGTCAGAGACAAAAAGAATAGTTTCTCCAATATTTTTAAGAAATAATCCTTAAAAAACAGTAAGGAAAAACGAATTGAAGAGGTTTTGTTTTGCACATGTACAGATGGATGTGGAAAAACATAGATGTAAATATCAAATGTAAATTTAAAATATATTTTATTTGGAAGAAAATTAGGCACATAGGGCATCCCTGTATGGTTTAGACTTGAATCAATTAATTACACCTTTTTCACAGAATTCACAGAATCTGATGCAGGGGAATCGTAGCATTTTATTCTGTGCAAATATACACAGAGGAGCAACATTACAAGTATTGTTATAATCCCCTCAGAGGAGGCTTAAGGCCTTCTAGACCAGCCTATCAGTGTTCGGAGTCCCATGTCTGATGATTGGCACAGAGAGAATGCTCTTAGTGTACCATGATTTTGCTCAATTATTTTTAAAGGAAAAATCATAAACAAAAATTCACAATGTAGAGGGTGCTACATAAAGGCATTATTAACTGTGCAGGTGCAGGGAGGTAGAAGCAGCAAGATCACAGGATAAAAATGGCTTCATTAATTCAAAGAAAGTATAAATTACTCCCTCAAATTTTGATTTAAAAAAAAAAATCTATTTCTATGGGAGAAAAAACATATTTGTAGTTTAAATTAAAAAGAAAAAAATAAACTCAAATCAACAGTTTCAGCTGCAATCCAGATCTGGAATTCACTCAGTTTTCTTTTTCGTTTCAGGAAGACACTGTGCCCAAACCATATATTGCAAATGTTAAAAAGTAAAAAGATGGGGACCTCTGAAACAATGTATCATTTCCAAGAGTGAAAGCGGATATTAAGCTTCAGTTGCTCAAGTGACATCAAAACATTGTTAACAAATAAATACATATACACTTACTTTCTCCGTTTAGCTCATGATATACAAAAGAGCTATTTTTTTTCTGAGATTTTGCAGATACATAGCTCAAAACTAAATCTCGGCATCATGTGAAGACCCAATCCTGTATTGTGCTATGCTGATTCTGCGGGAAGCTTACATTTGTAATTAACTTTAAGAAAATGCACGTACTGCATTGTTTTACTGAATTACAAATTTAAATCACAGAGAATTGATGCTTTGCTGAATTGGTGTCTGTACTCCTGTACTGTCTAGGTTCTCAATATTCGATACTCCCAACAGTTTCCATCAGCTTTGGGTGGGAATCTGGAATCTAGATACTTTCATTAATCATATTATAGCTATGCATAGTGCACACACATTTAATTCAGAGCATCATTATGACCTGTTCATGCTCTGCCACATCTAGGGATGGACACAATGCCTAATAAGGATTCAGAATACCATATATGATGGTTATGATGGTTGGCAAGCATCCTTATAAACAACTATACTTTTTCAACATTGACATACAAGTAGAGTATCTTGGGAAACAGGACCATTTTGTGACTCCACTAAACAGATCACAATATAATAATTACTGCCATGGTCAAATTGCGCATGTTAGTGAAGTCCTTTACATGAGAATTTTGATAGTCTGTGTTTATTAGCAAAAATTTTAATTATTCAAAGTCCACATTCTGACTAAAATACGAGAAAAGCATGTGTCACTGCTTTTCTAACATTACATACTTAAGCCTTACTTTATTTACAGCTTTCAGTAGCTTTCAGCTAAATTTCTCATTGCACCCGCTGCCACGTAGCTGGAGAAGGCTAACAAACCCCTCAGTGTTCACATGACAACCTTTGTGCAAATGCATCCTTATTCTGTCATCTACTGGCAGCGTGCTTCCCAGTCATGTTCTCTGCCAGTCCTTACCAGTTTGCCAATTACACAAGCTGCTTCCCAGACATCAGACAAAAATTCCACAAGACTGCTGTGCGAGCGCACCCTAATTAACCATCAGCTTAATTAGACAATTTACTGTGTAATTAGCAGGCAATTAGTCAACACCTCTCAGATCTTATTGACTGCTGTGACAGCCTTCCTTAGTCTACACATTCCCATACGCTTCCACAGCCATGATCCCAGCCCCACCCTGTACGACAGCAACCCTTGCAAGGGAAGGAAAATCATATTACATAACAAGGGAAGAGGGAGAAAAATCAATATATAGCCTGTTCATTTATTGAACTGTCTTCTAGCCAAGACTTTCTTTTTTTCTAGCAATAGAAGGTCACCTGCTAACAAAAAACCACCCAGCTACAACATTAGCTTAGGTCTTTTTCATTTGTAATATGTTTTAGGATTTTTTTTTTTTTAAACTCTTATATTCCACTGAATTATCAGAGAAGTCAGGCACGCAGAAGTTAAGGAAAAAAATAATTTGTAAACTTACTTACATATTGTAGGTTTAAGTATATGGCCAAGAAGAATGAAAAGGTGCTGACAGCTGCTTTTGAAAGCTATCGCTCGCACTGTAATTAACTGCTTCAAAGTCCAAATTACATCAGGAAAGTCAAAGTAGATTACTTTAAAGTATAAAAAGTCAATACTTGATAATAATTCAACGACATTAGTGTAATTCAGTAGAAATAATTTTTTGAAGTACTATGAAATCCTCCACACAAATCTAAAGTTGTATGCCCTTATAATACATGATGTGAGAATGTACAATTAAAGACTATCATAATATGTATATTAGGGAATATTAAAAATGTGTGTTCCTGTTTTCTTTCTCTATAGACCAAAAATTGGATTTTGCAATTAGCTGTGACAAGAGCATTTTGGATAATTCTTAAAGTAATAATTCCAAAGTTGATGGCATGGACACACTTGTCTCCTGCTGCAATTAACTCTAGAAGATTTACTCACAAAAATCCTACACTTTCTGACTGAAGGATGGAGTTCCACAAAGCCACAATCTCTATTATAATAAATATTTAGATAATTATAAATCTCAAATAATTATAAGAAATGTTATTTAGAATACACTCACATACATATTTGCATAAGTAATAGGTATTTTAACATAAGAACCTATCAGGTTTTTTAAACATATGGGACTTCATTCTGCTTTTGCAACAATGTCAATGAGGAGCAAATGCAATTATATCACCATGAGATTCAAAAATCAGCTCTTTGCTTTCTTTCTTAACATCTTGTGTGGGCAAATCAGCTGTTAAACACAGCCCTACCAGTTTCATTTACCAAGTGGGAACTCAAGACCTGGGATAACGCAAGTGTTTAGGAGAAGCATATTGCCTTTACATAAACGCTACACTGGTATAACCAAAAATCCCTTGAAAAATGATTCAGCTAAAACCTTGTAAACCCGTGTGTGGAAACATATGCCAGTTTAGAGCTAGTTATATCATTTCAGCTTATGTCTGCAAACTTTTTAACACAAGCTATACACCACCACATACACACTTGATATTGATTTAAGAGTGTCCATGTAGAGTCAATTTGGGACCACATTTCTGCAAACATGTTGCAAGGTTGCATGGTCCAACTGGGCATCTTTGGGCAGTAGCTGTTGCATGAGATGCGCTTCAGCTCTCTTATGTTTTTCTTGGTGGAGATGGGGAAAAGTGCTCATCCAACAGCAGGGCTGCCACTTAACATGCACAGCTGAAGCAAGAAACAACTAGCTGGTGCCCAGGGGAGAAGGCATGGTGCTGGAAGCATGTCTTCCCCAATACATTTGCAGCCTAATGTCTGTGGGCGGAGGTGGGGTCCCAAAGCATCACCTAGACTCTTGCAGAAACCAGCGTTTAACCACAGCTATCTACTTCATGTATGGATTCTGAATGTAGACCTCTGCAAAGATGCTCGACTGTAAATTTGAGCAACTGAAGCATAAAGACCACTTTTCCTTTATTCCACTTCAGTATCTCAGTAGACCTACTGAAGTCAGGATTGCATTCTGGATTTTCTTGTAATTCAAATGTGGAAATGAGGAAAAAACCCCAAACTCTGACACACGCACTTAACCAAATGGGGAAGAGGGGGAAGTCAATGACTTGACAGGAGGGAAACTTCTGAATTCTATAATGGCAAAATAAATATTTCATTTTTTTCCTGGACATCTGTGGTTTTCTATTGAAGTGCACCATGACAATTCCAAAAACTAGGGAAGTTTATGTCAGTGACACTAAGAAAAGTCCAAAATGTTAAATATGGCCTTATGCTGTGATCATCTTGGATAGGCTTTTTTTAAATATAACTATTAAGAAAAATATACTACAGCTTTTCTAATAAATTATTAAATACATTAATGCCACTTAAGAAAGTTATATGCAGTTGATTGTTCTGAAGTAAGCAAAATACTAAAAAGAGTTTGCAACAAATCTGAATTGAGAATGAAACTTAAGTGTGAAAATTCTAAATTTCAGAATTACATTTGGCAATTTCTAGCTTACATTGAAACTGCCTTTTTAGCTGAATTCCTTTCTGACACAAAATTGTTTGAGGTATTGCCAAGTTTACCAACAACCTTCAAGGGCATATAAAACAACTACAGAAAATGGTATCTGAATGATACTTTACACAAGTATGTTACGTATTTGCTTTTTAGAATCCTGTTTATTCAGGATGTGATATTAAAAAATGTTGAGTACTTTAGATGCAGCCATCAGAAGCTGCAGATTCTCAGCAGCTTTGGAACATCGTGTATGTGTGCTCTCTTTGTCTCCCTTTTGTTAAATATTTGCAGGTATTTTCAGAAGAATGAGGTAAATAAAGCAAAGGTAGTAAAGAGCAAAGCAGCTTCTTCAAAATAAAAAGAAATACTGTTCAGATATTTAGCCTACCGTAAAATTTGCATCCATTTTGTTTGACTGATTGGCTAATAGTTGTGCTATGAATAGAAATCACATCTTCTCTTAAGTACTGGTCACTTCCAGAACACCACATATTATGCTGAGCAGGAATGAACACTCCTACTTTTGGCAGCTATTTTTTGTAGAAAGGCTTCTGTAGCAAAATACTCAGTATTGCAGTATACGCTCTTCCGAATTTTGCTGGAACTGCTTCTCAGTTATGCCACTCTAAGTGCACAATGAGTTTCATTAAAATATGCAACAGTTTTCAGATTAAAAACTACCTAAAAGACTGTTTTACTAGTCTTTTATGTATAAGCTGCCTAAAATATTCAAGCTCAAGGTTAAGGATCAAATTTACACTTTGTACATGTTAGTGCAATGTTTTAAACCATTGGCTCTGGAAGAAAAAGACATGAAAAAGAAACCATCTCTAAATACTGCGTAAAAACCAAACAGATGAACAGAAAATGAATTGCTGGCTTAAAGACTCTATGGAACTTACGAAATGAGCTCAAGAAGCGTAAGACATAAAAGTTACAGCCAAGCTTACTCTGCTCCATGAGGGTGCGTGGAAGGAAAAGAGAAAATATGGAAAGCAACTTGCTGATCCTCTGTTTGTAAAAGACTACCCTTTAGCACAGATGACGTTTACTGACTCAGTGCTTGCACACCTGCATGACAGATCCCGCTTCGCCTTCCACTGATGAGTTGTCACATTGTGCTACATGCCTTGAGATAACAGACTTCTCCATGAAAGACTCTGTGCTGTGGCTCTCATTGCAGAAGAAATGCAGCACTTCTGCAATATTTAATGCTACAGGAAGAGTGGGACTAAACGTTTGCCCAGAGGTTTAATTTTTATCATGACGTTGTAAAAAGTTTTTGATATCTAAAGTAATAAATACAACCACAAAGAGAGCGAGAGATTTTTTACAGACAGTTGTTAAATTCTTGCTTTAAAAATGCAGTTCATTATCTTCAACATTCAAAGTATTAATTGGTCAAAATACTCAGACTTACTAATGGTAAAAACAGATAATTAAAATGGTCCAAACTGCCTCACTTGCAAATTCATTGGTGTCAAGAAGCATGCCTGCAACAATTTAAGGCATACATCTACTTGGTGCAGACTTCAGCTGTGCTAGGAAGTGAGTTGGCTTATCAATAATGACTTGGCTAAAGTTCTCAGACCCAGACTCTTTGGCCTATCTGCTTTCACTCTGTTGTTCAAGCTGTGCTACATCCCTCCAGACTGGGATTCCTCCAGGGTGAAGATGTGCCAAGTCCCTACAGCCCCAGGTGTACGGATTGAGGAGAAAGGATGGTCAAACACAGTCCCCTCCAGTTCCTCAGACAGCAATTTTGAAGCTATTAAAGTTATTAGCATTTAAAGAGAGCCTCCAGGCTTCTTTAAGCTGGGTCAGGGATAGGGTAAAACTAAGTAGAGATGAGTTATGGCCCTGAAGTTGAACATATCAGAGAAATACTTTTTCTTGAGCAAAAAGGAGGAAAATCTGTTTTCCTGCCACTTACTCAGATTCACAGAATGATTTGTTCCTTTTTTGTAGCCAAATAACACATTTTCTGCATAAAAGTATTCAACTAAAATACAACATCGTAGCTACAGCATTTTAAAAAATAATAACTACATTCTATTGCATTTCCCTAGAATAGTCTTTTACCTCCCCTGTTAACCTTTGCTAATTTTATGCAGTGATCTAAATATGTAAAAATTGGGGAACAATGAAGCTGGTATTTCTTATTAAAACTCTTTTAGAAATATGGAACAAAATAAGGTACATAAAGAACTCAAAAGAATATTAAGACCAATACTAATAATTTTAACATTTGTAAAACCAAAAAATAATTCTACTCACAGAATTTTGTATGCTAAGCAAACCTGTAAAATGCACGCTTTTCTGTTCAAAAAATGTAGTTAATAAAAGTTGTCTGATGTTATTTAGTAGAAAGGCAAACAGTCCTTTTTATATTTGACATTAACAATCTGATCATTTGTCTCCCCAAAGAAAGCCCATACAGCTTTCATACAGACCACACAATAAAGAATAGTAATATTTCTGTTTACTGAGATATCAACTGGCATTTCGTTGCAAGTCAATGGTCTATCTTTGCTACAGCATACCAGACCTCAATCTGGCATCTACAAATGTCAAGAGTATAAAAAAAAATTATAGGATGGAAATCAAAAGCATGTTCTAAATTCCTAAAAAACGAAACAAAGTTCACCTAAACATATTTGCTGCAGAAATCAGTACAATATTCAGCTGTCAATCTTGAAAAACAATGAGGGAGCAATGCTGTCAGTAGGACAGGATAATAACATTTCAAGCAGATGTTCAGACAGGGCTCTAATTCTCACTGAACTCCCTTGGTAAGCATTTAATTTCTTTATCATATGCAAGCTAGGCAAATTGTACTTCATCAAAACTGTATTGTGAAATATTAATATTTCATATTATAGCAAAACTCCATAGAATAACCTTTGTCATATTAAGAACATCAGAATTTCAAATGTCATGGTTCTGCATTTTAATGCATCTTAAATAGCTTTTTGGCTTGGCACCATAAATTATAACTAGTTTAATCTAAATTACTATGCTGTAATATCATACAAAAATATACATTTTGTAATACAGATTCACTTCTGTGAAATACTAATGTTATGGAAAACAATGCGTCATTGTACCATGATTCTTTTACCACCTTCAATTATGAAGCGAGGTGCGCACAGTGCAAATGTACATAGAGAGCGCTAGTTGGAGCCTGAATATGTATATCGTAATAACAGCACATAGAAATGCGATATATCCTGGCTAAATCAATTAATTCTCTACCAGCAATGGTTTTAATTTAGAAATGGTTCTGAAAAACACATTGTAAAATCTACATCAGTGAATCGTATAAACATATATTACGACTAGAAAGTTTTCTCCACTATGGTTTAGTTCAAATTTAATCTAGTTTTAATTGTAGCTTTGTTTTTAAAATCATCCATGCAACTTGCTCTATATATAATGAAAAAAAAAATTAAAGATTAAAAATGAAGTTAGTCTGCATGTGGATTTCTGCCGGTTCTCATAATAAAGGCAACTGTTTCCACGTTATTGAAAGCGACAGCATCACAAATCAATGCATGTCACAACAGAATAAAGACAGATGTATCTGATTAATCAGAATTAAATTTTAGAAGTGAAAGAAGCATCTAAAAATCAAAGCAAACATTTCTGCTATCCCAGTTGTTTTTTTTCCTCTTTCTAAGCAGCCCATACAATGCAGTGAGAGAACAACAAAGCCTGAATTCTGTTGATAAAACCAATTTCTGCTATAAACTTCTCACTGTGGTAATGGATATAGTATGGAGATGTGCACACTTCATATAACCTCTGACTTATTTTTGTACTATGTTTATACAAGCTTTCTGATTATAGGTTTTAATGCAAATTTTGTGTACTAAACAATACTCACTAATAAATTACAAGTAAACCAGCTCAGTATAACACTTCTAATAAAAAACTCCCACTCACAGTTATTTGTTTAATCAATGCAGTATCTCTCATTCTGTGGGTAGTTTTCTGTTCTAAGCTCTAAAAGAAGTAATAATCGGTATTCATTTATTGTGGGCTCTATGATATGTAGCTCCCCCATTTCCCTTCAATAGCTTGCCAACAAAATTTACAAATAACATGTTGCAGCACATAGTTATCTGAATAAGACAGAAATACTATTTGAAACAAGAGAGCAATGAGCTATTGATCCTGCAGTCAAAAAGGGAAGACATGAATGTAGGAAAAGGTGTGTGAAGGGACATATTTATTCTGCTACCATTTGTCTTTCCTAGTGATAGTCCATTTTAAAAGCAGTTATTCTCATTTCTGGAAGAAATCAAATCTACTTGATACTAAAGCAGCTGTGCAAAGATGCTTAATTTTCTAAATAAAATTCTACAAGTCACTATCTCCCTAACAGATACGTACAGACACATACAGGTACAGTACTTTATAATTAATATTTGCATTATGCTGTAATATCCAGTACCTTCTAAAATATTTAGTGTGCAGTATATTTAAAGGTATAAATACTCTGAAGGAATTTCAGCTATTTCTCATGTTAGCTTTTTTTATGTTTCAACAATAGTACAGTAGTATGCAAGAACAACTTTTGCTGAATCACTCAGAGTTGAAATCCTCACCCTACAAACAGAAAATGCTACACAGGTTGTCATGAAGGCAATTATGCAGCAAAGTATGTGGGTGTTTGAAAAGGGAGTGAGCATGGCATGAAACAGTTAGTGCTCTGCTAACTCCCTCTGTGGCAATATGTGATGCTTTCAAGGTGAGGCCAAGACAGATGAGAGTTGAGAAGGCTGGGGGAGTAAATTATGGTCCAGGGGCTACAACTGCAGCACTGCTATCCAACAGTTCCCCTATACAGGAAAGTATGGCCTCTCATGGGCTGCAGGGATCCCTAGCCTAGCATTTTAGAAAAGTTTTCTGTGCTAGGTAGCAGAAGAGGGAAAAGGAGAGGAAGTTTATATGAAATGAATCCTCTGTCTTATGAGAATCACAGCTTTCCAGCCCGAGTCCTTTTTATCTCTGTCCTTGGATCTCCTTCTTCCAAGATTTATCCTGCTTTTCCTTCTGATCTTATTCCACTACACAGTAGTTAATGCATGGAAATCTGTGGTTAGGCTGTATATGCTTCTCACTAGCTATATGTCACTCAACTTTAACCTGCATCAGTCACTTTTGCTCAACTGCCAAAGGATGCCCATGGTCAATAGGGAAGTCACTGGTTTCCCTATCAGTGACTGAACACAGTAGTGAATTCAGTAATCAGGTCTGGAAAAGGAAGCATTTCTCCTGCTGCTAAGCTCCCCTTTGCCACACAGGGCTAACTATTGCAAATAAGTAGGAAGCCCACAAGTTAAACCTAACCAGGACAGATAAAATGAGGACACAAGAGGGACGAACACAGAATTCTGCTTGTAACACATACTATCAAGGCTGAAGTGGAGGAGCTTCAGCTACCAAAACCTGTGTCTAGCGAGCTCCCCTTCCTCCCAGAAGCTGTTCCGCTCTTGGGAACTGTACTGTCTGGGGAGCAGCTCTGCCTCCTCCCACTGACTCTGCAGGCTTAGATAAGGAAATCTTTGTTTCCTGGTCCTGCTACTCAGTTAGCTGTGACTAGCCGGGCAGGACAGCTCAGTCTGAAATATCTACTTCCATAGGTACTGCAGCCCAAGAAAGCATTCTGCTCCCTGTTTGAACACTGTGTGAGATTTATGACTACACAATCAGAAGCTAAGTTTAAAGAAAAATAAGTTAGCACATTATGCCAACGTATATTATTCCAAACTCTCTGCCAACTCCTTGTTCTGCATTAAGTCAACAAGAGCAATCTTTGTGTAGTACTCGTTCACATAAGAACTGCTGTACCTCAGTGAGCTTTTCTTCCTATTTGAATTTTTTTTGTAGCATTAATTACCATGATACCATTATAAATAAAAGCAATTTTATTTCTGCAGCACCTCGCAGCCAAGCATCTCAAATCATGTCATAAATACTAAGGCTTAACACCTGTGGGAAGTGCACTGTTGGGAAGAATACAATAGTAGAAAAACTACAGGGTACTTGGGTGGGACACAGTCCTACTGCACACAGCAACACGATTCAAGAGTTTAAGCACCAGAGAAAGACTACTGCCTCTTATTGAACTTTAGAAGAAAGCTTAGCTAGAAATCACTGGACTAGAATTCATCCAAAGTACTTTCCTGAACTTCTCTTTGAAATAAATACTACCTGCAATATTTTGCATTTTCTTGCAACAAATATTAAAAAAACTGTATTTTGTAACTACTTAAGGTACTTGCTTTTAGCAATCCTCTCATTTGAAAGATGTCCACCCGATTCACACCTCCAGAGCACGGCATCCAGTGGAACACTTTGCAGTTGCCATTTGAGAAATGACTCAGAGTCTGCTGCTTAGTGGAGTACCAGCATCACTTCCTACAACATGCATGTCTTTCCTCCTGAACTCCCACCAAAACTGGAACTCAGCCAGCGTCTGTTTAGCTCTTGAGATACACAGTAATCAACGTGCAGTCTGGCAGGACTGCGAGCATACCAGCAATAAAACTGACAAATAAATAAATCTCAGTACTTTCTATGAGTTGCCTTTAGCCCAGGCACTGAATAATTACAGCTGACGGTATGTTAAACACGTAAGTCAGTTGTAAGAACACTTGAATGACATTTATGTCCTAAAAAGCATTTTAATAAGAAACCCTGTGAAGTAGATTGGAATCCCCATTGCAATCCAGAACACCTACTTCCTTCGGGCTACTTCAGGCTTAAGTGACAGCGGAAGCCAGTCTGACATATTTTACAGTATGCTGTAGTAATACAGCACTTTGTCCTTAGACCTTCCTCATATTAGAGGGCCACGCTCTATAGTTAATTCACTTATGGTACTTACCATGTAGAGGTGGCAGAGTAACAAATGCACCTTTTCTCTTCTGCTAAGGTCTCCATCCATCAGTGCACTTTTACATCCCACCTCTGCACCAAGAATAAAAGCCCTTTGTTTCCAAATTCATCTCAAAAGCTCTCTTCAGCCCACGCTCCTGTTTGTCACTGGTTGACAACACATTACCATTATTCACACTGTTACTCAGGCCTATGCCCAAGGACTTACCTTTGATCCTCTTCCTCTCTCCACAAGTCAAACTATATCTACATCCCAGCTCAAATCCTGTTTCTTTTCTCTGCAATACATTTATCAAAACTGTTATTTTCTTTCACTGTCTAAACTTCTTGCTCAGTCTCATTTTGCCATTTTGAATGTAGTAACAGGAAACCCATCCTGAATGCAATTCTCTGGTCAAACAAGCAATTACATACTTTAAATCTACACCAAATGCTTTATTTTAGGTGCCACACTGAGCCATAGCCTTCAAGACTTAATTCTAACTCCTTCCTCTTCCACTACCTGTTACTGAAGGGTTATGTCACTGTACTACAAGCCTTGAGCACAACTACTATTCCTTCCATAGGCTTGTTTTATGTTGCCTCCATCTTTCTCTTCCACTACCAGCCAGCCTCAAGCTTACACCCACATTATCACATTGCAACTGCAACTCAATTTCAATGGCTTATCTTGGCAGTCCTTGGCACAGAAGCCAGCTTTCATGAGTTGCGTGATAAAGCTGTTACTCATTCCCTTTGCATTCTGATCCCTCACAGAAAACATTTTCACTGCAATATTTAGAAAAAGAACTATTACCCTTACTAGATGGCTACTATTAAAAGGCTGGGGAATATAAGGGAAGAATGTAACAGCAAACAAAACCAGGAATTGTGTCACCTTTACACTGCACTGTTGGAACCTCCCAGAGTAGTTAACCTACACAATGTACCATACACTTCCCTGCTATCTTTATGCTAGCTAGATTTAATAGTGCCATTCCCAAAAGATTCAGATTTTTCAAACATACAAAGAAATCGTTACATGCTAAATATACCTTAAAATATTTCCTTACCTTATCCAGGGAGAATGTTTTAGTGACAGCAAAGCCCCATCCAGCTTCAAAAGCTCTTCGAATCATTGAAGAACTAGTAGTAGGGGTTGCACTGGCAAGGCCAAAAGGATTTGGAAACTTCAGTCCAGCCATTTCTACACTGATGTCTACTAAATCGATAGGAGTATAGAAGAGTGGTAGTTCTGGAACAGTAGAAACTGCAATACCATGTAAGGACTGTAAAAAACAAACAAAAATCACAGACATTTTTGCTGATTCATTTTTATATAATCTATTATTAACCCTGATAAAGGAATAATTAATATATAATAACCCAAAGCTCAAGTATTCTATTATGTGTTCAGACTTGGAAATCAGCAAAACAGGCAAACACTTGCATATGTAACATCTTCTGTCCAAATAGCATTCATGCTGAAATATTATGCCATGCTGGAAATAACTGAACAATAATAACACTGAAACAGTTATTTTACATCCTGTACTACTAGCCTGGTTCAGTCCAAAGGTTTGTTCAGCCATTCTGAACAGCCAGTTCTGTTCCCTACAGCAGCCAGCAGCAGTGAGATTGAAAAAAAACCAACAGGGTATGCGCAGACGGACCCTTTCTAGTTTTCTTCCCAGTTGCCTATCTATAAAAAGTGTAGGGACTTGTGAAAAATGAGGGAAGGCATCCATGTGCAGGATCACTCAGCCCTAACTCAATGTATTTTGAACTCCTGCAACTTTTTTCCCCCCTTTTAAAGATTTTATCTCGCCTATGCAATGGGATACGTATCAATATATGCAAAACTATTATTGTTTTAATATTTAATTGTATTAACATGAATACTTTAAGGGTGACAAAAATTAGACTCTGATTTGGGATCAAAGAACATCATACACATTACGGCTGTGACACCACAGTCACTTTTGTTTTCGTTTTGAAGACAGCCTTTTCTCTGGAGAGTCCGTGAAAAGCTTTCAATGTAAATGTTCCATCTAATACTGTAAAAATCGTAGAGAGAAAATCTTTTTCCATGTATGGATACTGAACAGCATCCTAATCAGGCTGTGGTAGGTAGAAGTAAAATCCTTGCTGACTCAGATGGTTGACTCAATAAAATCAGAAAGAAATAAAGCAGGGATTTCTAACACAGAGAAGCCCTACACAGTCTGTGTTCCTAGTAAGATCACAGCAGTTTCTTCTACCCTTAAAATGAAGATTTCGTCAGCAGGACAAAAAGAACCACTACTGGAGGTGTGGGGAAGATTTTCTGTAACAGAGTAAAAACCTCAGCCACTTACAGATTGCTGCCTTTTGGGTTGTTTTTTTAAAGGAACTTACTTATCCCATTTTTACCTGTGAAAACTAATAAGCATGGATGGGATGAGGGGTTTTTTTGTTTGTTTTAGTGCCTTTTGTTTCCCAGGCTGGTTCAAAACCTGAACGTTCACATGTCTGTTTTGTTTTGGGACTGCCTGGACTCACGTCTCAGATTCTGACTCCAAATCTTTGATTCCTTGGACAGAGAGAATACATTTGGGGGTCAAATTTTCTCATGGCTTAAAAGCACTGAAAGTAGTGGAATTGTCCTAACCTGAATGATGTAAACCTAAATGCATTCCTAATGGTGGACATTTTGAGAAAAGCTAATTTTTAAAGATCCCTAACACTTGGGTCCAAACTCCCTTCAGTATCATGACCTCTCTCAGCTAGCAGCTGATGCAGCCACACTTTATAAATAAAGTCAGACATCCCCTATTTCCTCCCTCCTGAATGCTCACTGCTTCCTCTGTGTCATACTCCACAGGGCTGTTTTCCTACACCAGGAGAATCTGAGTTCTTAGAAGACCAATCAGCCCAGCAATCTACATCCCAAAAGCTTTTGCTAACTGACAAATCAAAGAAAAGAAAAGAAAAAAAGTAATCTTTTGATTATTTTGGGTTTGATTTAATCTTTAACTATTTTTTAGTCTTTCTTAACTAAAATTTCAACTGCAAAACGTTGTTTGCAATGCCAAAAACAGAACTTCCTGGATCACATGATTGAAATTAAAGCATTTTTAAAATGTTAGCACTTTTTGTCTCCTACATATTTGGAAGTGGGGCAATCTGCTGAAATCAACACTGATATACTGAACTCTTACAGTGCACTCTGATTTTGATTCTGTAAGAATGACAGCAAAGAAAGACTTAGGGAAAGGTTTTTGGCCAATTCCACTCTATGTGCACATGTGAGTAAAAAATTCTCCATTTTGAAAGCAGTTATTTGTTAATTCATTTGCTATCCAGAATTGTTCAAATGTTCTCTGTGAATGTCCTTCAGTCCAAGGATTGCTCAGGAACTATTAATTGCTTGTATAACTGTAAATGTTGATTGCTATAGACAGATAGACAGACAGCTTAAGTGCTTAATATGCAGCTTAAGTTACATTGTATTGTTTCTTTTTGCAGGCAGGACAAATTAATCTCTAAAAGTTGTTCTCACCTAAAATGAGTGTTGCTTGGAAGTGATTCTTAACTAGAGACCCCAGATGAGCTTTCTGTGATAAAACAGAATATAAATCCTATACAAGACAAAAAAATAAAATCCACCAGAGCAGTGAAAGACTTTTGAACCAGGTGGTTGAATACACCTATGTGAAAATAGGCCTCGCCTCCTGCATGCCTTCATGCAAACTGGTCATAAGGCAATTCCTAAACCGTATGCAAAGAGGCCTATTCTTCCTGCCAAACTTCCCTCACAAAGAGCAAAACCACAAACAATTCCACCCAGACACACTCAAGCACCACAAGATGTGCCTAATGCTTTGTTAATGACAAGTTGATGCAGGTGGAGGTGGCAGGGCGAGGACTGAAAAAAGGTTTCAATGGAATAAACCAAGTCTTTAAAAACACACAGGGGCAGGATGCAGCTGAAGGTTCAGTAGCCAGTGGCTGTACATCCTCGCAAATTTATCTCTCTCCTTCGTATCAATTCCCTTTTTGCTCTATTTAGTTTTTTTGCTGTTTTTTCCTTTCAGCACAATACTTATAAAAGAAATAAGCCCTGATGCGTTGCTTTCTACAAAGCAAAACTTTTGGCAAACTAAAATGTTTTATAGCTTCCTGAAAGTAAAATCCTCTTTATAATGAAGGATTTCCCTGACATTGCACAAACAAATAGGAAAAGAAAGCCTGCAGGCAAGGGTTTATTTATAACAACTCTTTCCTTGATTTGTAAAAGTAGAGGACAGAAAGTGTGGCCCATTCTTCCCCTAATTTGATGCCAACCAGCTGAGCTACCAATATTGCAGGTACTTACTGTTCCAGTCACAGCAACTTTTTGGATACTGGAACAGGGTGCTGAAAAATCCCCAGCACACTGCATGCAGTGGCCCCAGCTTGCTCTAACCAGGATATGCCTAGAGGCAAAAGCGGCATAGTCTGTAGTGTAGGGCTGAGAGACAGGAACTCAGCTTTAGACCTGATACAATTTGTGACACTCATTTTCTTTAGATGGAGAAAATTCTTAACCACAGCGATATGGTCTAACTCCATTTTCAGGCCCTTAACAAAGATAGACTGTGAAAGTGAGTAGTTGTATTACTGTTATTTTTCACAAGTAATAGAGAGCCTTCTCTACAAATCCTACTGCCTGGAAGAGTTATCCTGAATACTTTCATCTCACTCCTGCCTTCTCTATTTTTAAGTCTGATCTTAAAACATATCTTTTCTCCCTTGCATGTGCTGCTTCTATCCTCTCTCCGATTAGCCATTATTTAACTTTGTTAAATACGTTTAAACTTTGTTAAGTATGTTTATGTTATTTCATACAATCTCAGAACGGTTGTGGTTGGAAGGGATGCCTGGGGACCATCTACTAGTGCAACAACCTTGCTCAAAGCAGGGTCAACTAAAGCAGGTTGCTCAGGGCTCTGTCCAGTTGGACAGAGATATTCTAAGCTCCTTCCTGGCCTTCTGTTTCTGGAACAGACATATTGCTTACTCAGTGGTAAGCAACTAAAATACCAGGTTTCCTGCACTTGCATTTACTCCACCTTTTTGCAAATGCTGCTTTGTTACTTGTCTTCATGCTAGTGTTTCATATGTTGTTCTAGCTAAACAAAGGGACATTCAATTTTTCCTTTGGTTATCCTGAAAAGAAGCAGACAACATAACTAACGGCTTCGAAGACAAGCTTCCTGGGAACCACCCATCTCTGGTATTGATTATGAAATAATGTACATTCATGCATGCTCAAGGAATATATGAGAATGGTCAACCTTCATAAAAGGATCAACAACTATACTCTTCAGACACAAAGCCCATATATTCTTTGACAGCATAGATAAAGAAAAAATAGCAAATATACAACACTGGTTCAAAATAGCACAGTGATGTGCTCAAAATTCGTATTGAATAGCATCTTAGTGAAGTGCAGTTTATATCAGTTAGGATCTAGCTCTCCCTTCTATAAGTGTATCATGTACATTTCAGTCTAAGAAAAATATAAAAGAAAGTGTCCATACTGGGAAGATTACTGTAAAGAAAAAATAGATTTAGATAAAAGAAAACTTATTGTGAACCAGAGAGGAAAAGTCACTTTTTAAGAGGGATTTTAGTGAGAAGGTGGCAGCTTGAGTGCCACGTATGGGAAAATGCTCCACGGCTAAGCATATGAATAGAGCAGGAGTGAAGATTTAAGGCTGGCGCAGTGGTCCGGGAAGAAAATACTGGAAGAATTGTGATGTGAGAGCTGTCTTTGCTCTAAAGGCACGCATAGAAAATCAGAAGTTAGCCCTGCAATAATTGTGAATTACCCTGAATATAACTATTACAGTATTAAATCCCATTCACTAATCGAAAAGAAATGAATGGTAACTGAGGCATAGAAGAGAACAGCAGCCTATATTGCTTCTACACAAGATCATAAAGTCACTGTTGGACAAAAATGAGGGCCATTACAATCCCCAAACTAAATAAATCGCCAAGATTATTTTACAGAAATTTTTACATCATCCACGGAATAACAAAAAAGGTTGAATCCTGAAAAAAAAGTTGTGAATAGTAGTTGCATGAATTAAGCTGATTCTGTTTGGATCTCTAATGATTTGCAAAGAACAGTTCTAGGAAGACTGACTATATCTTCTAACAGGTTCTACTACAACTATCCTTAGTTAGGCTTTGACTGGTCATGTTTATAGAAACTAACCTGACACAGCTGCAGGCAATAATTTCTGAGATGAACCTATGCTTCATACAGTGGGAGGAATATGTTAAGAGGCAGGAGATATTTAGGCAACTAATGATGGAAAGTTTCCAGCATAAGAGCAGCCAAGAAGCTTCTGTAAATAACTCGCAGTTTTGAACATAAGGCATTTCTGCTGGAGAGTCCTTGAGTCTGGATCTCCTGCTTCACTTGACCATGTGCCAGAGCTTGCAGCGATTGGAGTTTCAGGGCACATATCAGGCCCATCTGTTTGCTTAGCCTTTTGCCTGGAGTAGGCTGGGATACAAGCAGTGTGCCGTTCAAACAGTGCATTCTGCAAGTAGTCGGGATGGTGGTTTTGAGTTTCAGTCTTTGACATGGTCTTGGGTTGCTTGAGAAATCCCATGGAATAGTTTTATTTTGCTAAAGGCTGATGGCATTATTGGTAGATCCTGGTGCTGAGATAGTTGGCAATTTTGGAAATGGCTACCTATTCCTGTAACTAAAATGCAAATGGATAGATGGTATCAATGTATTTATTTAAAATTTTATGTGTACTCAATTCAGACACTCAGATGACAGGAAGGTTGTTTGCCTTAGAATCTCACACTAGAGAGAAAATAAGGTAGTGTGTAAGGGTGTTTTCTCACTTGATATTGGAAGTTTCCAGAATACAGGGCTGTGAATTGAACACGTGCATGCACATGCACACAAAGGCGCGCACACATGCACATACCTACCCCTATAAACATCAGGGTAATACAATCCTTCTCTAAACAACTTCTTTAGAAAACAAACTCTCCTCCAGTCACTTAAATTTCTACCAGGTCCAAACACCGGTGAAGTAAATTGCCAAATTACAGCACTCTGAACCACAGCAACCAGATTTTACAAGGGCTGCACATCCAAATAAATGCCCCTGGGCAACCCATTCATCTAACAGCTGGAAAGGTGACACTTGACATTTGGAAACTTTCCTGTGAAGATTGCTGTAAGGCTTTCCCATTAGCTTCCTGGTGAGACTGTAAGGTTGAATAAGCTGACTTGAAACCTACAAAGGGTAACGGAAATGCTCTAATATCACAAGCTTGCTCGATTTAAAATTCTAATTCTCAAGCCATGACTATTCAGATTTTTCCCAAAGTACTAAATACATTCCAGAAGGGAAAAAAAAATCAAGCTTTGAGGAGTAAGCAAGATGATAAAGGAAGTTTTTTAAGTGATGTGTGTATTTCTAGAGGTTAAAGAGGAAGGAGACAAAGAGGAGATACCCCTCTCTCCCCCTCTCACAGTTACCCAAATTCACAGTGCACTGAGAAATTAAGCAAGCGGGTCAGGGATTAAAGATGTTTCACACTCTGCATTTTCATAGGGTCTAAGAAGGCAGGACACAAACAGTGCTTTAGAACAAGTGAGAAAAAATATGCACAGATACTAACAACAAGCTTTCAGTTGAAGTATTTTTAGGAAGTGAAATCAGACCCCAACAGCATGAAATTGCACAAACATGCAATCAGAGAGGCTTTGAGCAGATGGATGGGGGAGAAAGACATCGAGCTGTTACAGTCCCAACTTCAGTTGTTCAAACCTCTTTTTGTGGGAGAATGAATCATGTACCATGCTTCTAAAAAGTGCCTTGCACTATGAACGCACTCTTTGTCAGCTGGTTCTCCACACAGGCTGTCTCCTGTCTCTGAAGGTTCCTCTGCAGCTCCTCTAGACTTTGTGCTCTTTCTTTTACTAGAAAAATTAGGGCAGAGGTGCTCAGTCAGCAACATGTAAGGAGCACCAAAAGGGAACATGCAGTTACCAGGTTTTTGAACCCCTGTTCTGTAACCCTTAAACTCACATTTCTCAGGTAAATTCTCCGTTGTGTTATTTTCCTCTGTGCATTCAGTGTTTATTTTTTGTTGGGTTCTTGTGTCCAGTTTATCAGCCTCATCAGAGCAACCTTTGGTTCCAGTGTAGATAATATGAGTACTCTGTAAACTGTTAGTACACTAAAAATGTCTTCCCTATGTAACAACATTGGCAATATTTAATTTTTAGTTTATGCACTATTGGGAGATTTTATGTTTTAATACTGATGGGCTCACTTCTTTTCCGCAATTACCCAATTAGGACTTCTACTTGCACTGTGTATTGTGCAGGGAGGCTTCCTACCCTTGAGCATAATTCAGAGCTGGGGCCAAGAAAATGTTGCTTGGATTTCAGTGTTAAGATGATGTAAGAAAGCTGGGTTCAACTACCCAAACTCAAGCATGTGATCCAAGCTGAATGAATCTGTAATGTTCAAATCACCAGATAATCTACGTATTAGTTTCTCAAAACTTGTACATTTAATCTAAACCACAATGAAATTATTTTTTCAAAGTATCTAAAACCGGATAGAAATGGGAAAGAGAAAAACACTTTTGAAAAGTCACCTGTATGTATCTGTGCATGTACCAGGAAGCTTGTTTTCCATCATTTACTGATTCCACTGTAGTGTTAGCAAGACCACCAATGTCACCCCCTGCAAAAACCCAGGGTTCACTTGTTTGCATAGTTTCCAGATCTACTTCAGGAAGACCCCATCTGTTAAACTTGATAGGTGCCATGGCCTCTCTGACTGTAATTAAAGTGGAGGACAAATATGTTAAAAGAAGAAAGAAAACACTGTTGCTAGAATCTGTCAGATATACACTGATAACAATTAGTAAAGCAGTTCCAAGTTCTTTAACTTACTTAAATGTAAATTTACAGTAAAAATGAAAAGTTTTTTTACATACATAAACACTTTTGTTGAGCTAGTGGAGGTATGTAATTACGAACAGGACTCAGACAGAAAAACAGCATACACTACATGGAACCACAGTTTAGTAGCATCAGAAAAGTAACCAGTTCCTGTGTGCCTGCAAAGCCATACTTGCATACAAAATAAATGTACACAAGTGTCACAAGAAGTGACTGACTCGATGCAGGCTCAAGAAATAATTGGTGCTAATGTTCTTCTGGTCACTCCCTGAGAACACACTGCATATCCCAGAAGCTGAGATTCACAAAGTCATTCTCACTGGCATCATTCATCTCCCAGGGAAAAAGTCCAGCACTTCTGAAAATCTTATTAATGAACAATATTAAGAAAGGAAAAACAAATTTTCTTCCTCTTCCTCCGCCCATAGCTTTGTACTGCACTTACCATATCAACATGTTTTTCTGTTGAGTAACCTACCATATACTCCTTTGTGCAACTTAATATGCAGCATATGATTTTTGACAAAAAAGAATGTTTCTGTTACAATTTCTAGAAATTCATTTAGATCTCCATAATTTACTTCCCACATTCATTAACCCTCACAACAGAAATGATACTCTGCTACTTTCTGACAGGTCATTATTAAACCTCACTGAAAATTTTCAGATGGAACATTTTCCCACCAGGAAATGTTATGCTACCAAAGATTTGGCTTTGACAAAGTGTGTTGGTTTTAAAGAAATTTAATTCTGAAAAAGATATGTTTCAATAAAGTCAAAACTATCCTGACTTAATATTTAAACTCAGAACATCCTGAAAGTAGGGCTCACTTTGAAACTTGTTACGTATATTAAGAATAAAACCATAAAAACACAATCAAAATGAAATGCTTACATAAAGACAATAGATTTTGTATCTTTTTCACTGCAAGTTCTGATGGTTTTTTAGAGCATTCATTAAGATATCCTAATTTTTTTCATGTCAGTAAACAGCACATATAGGCTTTCTCCACATGAACTATTATTGTCCTTAAAAAAAAAAGTAGATGTGAAAATAAAAAAGTAATTTTTTATACTGCATGGCATTATACAAATGGCATCAAATACACATAAATGCTCAGGAAAAAATATTCCTGCTCTATATTAACATAATTTTTATTCTGAATTTTTAAATTATTTTATTATAATCGCAAAGACACTTCAAAGTAGCTTCACAAAGAGAATCACATTTTTAGCAAATGTTGATGGCATATATCAAAATGAAGGGGTTTTATATACCTTTGTCTACAGTAACTGAAGATTCTGCAATAAAATGCAGCTTAAAATTGCAATGTCCCTCAGGGACGTACCACTAGCAGATGCAGATTGCTAAGGTCAATTAAACTGATGTAGTTGTGCTGTCATATATGTAAAAGAGAAACCTGCCAGTTTAAGACAAGAATATTTCTCCAGTATGAGGGCAAAGTCACAGTATTGCCCCAGTGCATGCCTGAGTATACAGCAAGCTTCAAATGCATCTTTCTTGCACGTCATCCTGATGGAATTTTCTTCCCAGACTCTGTATCTCCCTTCACCTCCAAATCATATATTAGAAGTGTATTTCAAAGCAGGGGCTGTTTATAATTAGGGGCAAAATAATAAAATAGGAAGCAAGGCACAAACATTGTCACCTACTTGTCCCACTTACGCTCTCCTCCTCACCCTTGGCATACATAAACATATATCCAGAGGACTCAAATCCAAAGTATTTTTTTGCAACTGGTTCAGAAGCCAGAATCACAGACAGTTTTAAGCTGAAAGACTGTAGCAGGTTCTCCTATTAGAAGTATTTAATTTATCTTCAAGACCTATTGCTTGCACAATCCCTCCCACACCACATATACTTGTGGCTTAACTTGGCAAAAATAATATTTGCATAGTAACAGCATCAAAAACTTACGAAATGGTTTCCTTTAAAAATACTTAAATTACTGAAAGATCACACCAAACACAACCTTCAGACTGAGATATTTTTCAGTCTGGAAAATGAGGGTTTTGGTTTGCTTGTTTGGGTTTGGGGGTTTTTTGGTATCTTTTTTTAAAAAGGAAAGTGCTGATAATGGCTGATAGCCGATTTATTAAGAATCAAAACATTAACTTTCTCTTTATGTCCCAGATTGTCTGTACTTCAAGAAAGCTTTTGATTGTCTTATATGTGTCATATATAGGATAACTTATTGCATGCAGTGGTACCATCTCAGCATGTGGTCTAGACAGTTCTCACAAGCTAAATACATACAGGCTTGTAAAGACATGTTTGGAAAAAACCCAGGGGAAAACTCGGTGCTGCAGGATTTGGTATCGGGGATTTAATAGATGACTTTTGTTTCTCTGAGACAGGACTGAACCACAGTAAAGGTGTTAGAGGGCAATGTGCTATCAGAGATGTAGTTTTTCAGAAGAAATGATATAAAACTGGAAGTTCTGACTACTTATTTCATCCTGTGGAAAAACAGGGTATTACCTCTGTTATCCTGGATCTATTACATTTCTCAAATCTATCTTTGGATTGTTTTGTGCTAAAATACCTGTCTGGACATAATTATACCAGAAGCTTTTTGAGTGCAAAGAATGCCCAACATACTTTCACCTGAAACATCTCCCCAGGGCCTGGAGATTTGTCTGCCTGATTAGTATTTTTAAAATTGGGAAAGACCGTTTCCCTGATGGCAAGGTTGACATGGTATCCAGCAGCTATTTCCTTCTGTCTTTATAATCTCCAAGATTTAGGTTAAGTAAAAATAAAAGCATGATTTAAAAGCATCTTATATAAGAGTTCCTAACATCCTCACAATTTGGATCTGGTACCCGGGGCAACTGTGAGGCTGAAGGGACCACCTCCTAGACCACCTGCATAAAGAAGGGGAAGAACTTTGGTCTTCACAAAGGGAAGTCCCTTCTCTGCCCCTGTAAGAGGTGAGAGAGGGTCTAAGAGTCAAACGTGAGCTTGAAAGGAGGTGACCCCAACTGTCAGTTCCCTGATTTGCTTTTTGACACTGAACAATAAGCAAACTAGATAGCACATGCTTTTGTTGGTGCACGATTTGGGACAGGGGTAAAGAAAAGAGTGTCTTTTAAATCCCTGCATCCTCACATCCTTTAAAGTTTGAAACTAACATAGCTTTGCTCTTGAAAATTAAAAGTACAATCCTGTGGCTGTGCTGCCTTCTCCTCCATATGCTGGTGAGATATTATATATAATTTGAAAAGATCCTTCTGGATGAAAGACAACGTACAATTGAATTTTTCTGATGCTATCAAGTGATGCTAACACAAATAACACCAAACAAAGGACAGTTCTGAATATATATTCCAAATTTTCTATATTCAGAGAGCAAACAAACATAAATGGAAAAGCAGCAGCAAATTATAGCACTTGCAAAAACAATATTAAAATATAAGTGAATACAGAAAAAATATTTTAATTAACAAAACTAATCAAATGGAAAAGATTCCTCAAATAAAGCTTTAAAAGTGAGTCTGTGTGTGTTTGACTGTCATGACTAATTATGTATCCATGTAATGTGTGTTCAATTTGGGCTTATTTAAATAGCAGAAATGCTCATTAGCTGCAGTATATCTGTGAAGCTTCAATAAACAGTTTAATGTTTTTTCTGTTTAACCAATTCCATAAGTTCCTGTAATTTTAGCTTTAGTAGCTCATTAATGTTATTTTTGATATCCATCTTACAGAATTCCTTTATAGTGAATAGTAGCAATACTTCAGAAAAATACAAATATACTGTAACAGTTGTCACATGCACCAATAGATGATTAACTGCTGACACTGCCCAGTCTAAATGCCCAGCAAATAAAGAAAGGCACAATCATGCTTCCCCCAGTCTCTGCCCCACTAGCATACTGAACCAGGATTAAAAAGTGGTTTGACTGGATAAAGTTGAGTCCAGGTATGCTAGGAGAGGCTCCTGCTGCAAGCTGGTACTAATTTTGTTTTCTGCCTGTCACCAGCAAGCAAATGTGTACTGATGCCTATCAGGTGAAAGAGCAGAATTCCTGCTCTAAGTTAGCAGGGTATTAGAAGACATCATGAAGCCCACCACTTTTACATATTGGAAACTGGTAATCATTTCAGGGTGTGAAACTGCTGCACTCAAACTCATGCAGTAAACCTACTTGTGGAGAAAAATCCTATTCCAAATGACTCAGCAGGAAAACTCCTACCTATTTCACTAGGAATCTATATAAATTTCAGTTTTATATAACAATTTTTAAAAAAGTCTGGTGCCTAAAAGTCTATTCTGGGCGTGTGAGGCAGATGTTCTGCTACCAGGGAGACACCAGGTCACCCCTGTGGGCACTCCCAGCTAGGGCATCACAGCCACCTCTCTTCCTCCCTCCTAGTCTTTCATTAGATATTCAAGGCTTCAGTGCTTTGAGGCTGAAGTTACCTAGCTGTCTGAGCAGGTTGTGTGAAGAAAGTCAACATTCCTTGCAGGTTCACTGGCTTCTGTAGCATTTCAAGTTCTGGATTTGTACAAAGGAAAACTAAAATATTTTTCACGTAGGAGCTCAGAGCTCTGCAAGCTTTTTCCCTTTTTCCCTAGCAAATGCTTCTCAATCTATAGAAATAAGTATTAATTAGGAGTGGGTTAAATAATAAAATTGGAAACTACTTGGGCAAATTTATCTTTGCTGTACGTTGAACTATACTGGGGGGACAGTAGTTATACTCTAGGAGGCCTTCTGGGGTTTGCTGCTGCAGTTCCCAAGCGAGATGACCATCATACTAAAAGTAAAAGCACAGTATCTGAAAGTTGTGACCGATTCCCAGAAATGTGAAATAAAATTTTGCCCTTCGGTTACCATGCAATACCTAGCTTCTACCAAAGATTTAATAAAACATATTTTTGCTCACTAATAACTTACTGTTTCTGGGGGGTTTTGCAAAGGCAGTATTTGGAGTTGGCTTGGATATTTTTGTGTGGTGGGTTGACCCTGGCTGGATGCCAGGTGCCCACCAAAGCAGCTCTATCACTCCCCCTCCTCAACTGGACAGGGGAGAGAAAATATAATGAAAGGCTCATGGGTCGAGTTAAGGACACTCAGCAATTACCACCACGGGCAAAACAGACTCAACTTGGGGAAAAAAAACAATTTAATTTATTACCAATCAAATCAGACTAGGATAATGAGAAATAAAACCAAACCTTAAAACACCTTCCCTCCACCCCTCCCTTCTTCATGGGCTCAACTTCACTCCTGAATTCTCTGCCTCCTTCCTCCGCAGCGGCACAGGGAGTTAGGGAATGGGAGTTGAGGTCAGTGCATCGCATGTTGTCTCTGCTGCTCCTTCCTCCTTGGGGAGGACTCCTCACACTCTTCCCCTGCTCCACCATGGGGTCCCTCCCACGGGAGACAGTTCTCCATGAACTTCTCCATTGTGAGTCCTTCCCATGGGCTGCAGTTCTTCATTAACTGCTCCAGCGTGGGTCCCTTCCATGGGGTGCACACCTTCAGGTACAGACTACTCCAGTGCAGGTCCCCTGCGGGGTCACAAGTCCTCCCAGCAAACCTGCTCCAGCGTGGGCTCCTCTCTCCACAGATCCACAGGTCCTGCCAGGAGCCTGCTCCAGTGCGGGCTTCCCACGGGGTCGGTCACAGCCTCCTTCAGGCATCCACCTGCTTCAGCGTGGGGTCCTCCATGGGCTGCAGGTGGATATCTGCTCCACCGTGGACCTCCCTGGGCTGCAGGGGGACAGCCTGCCTCACCATAGTCTTCACCACGGGCTGCAGGGGAATCTCTGCTCTGGTGCCTGGAGCACCTCCTCCCCGTCCTTCACTTGGTGTCTGCAGAGTTGTTTCTCTCACATATTCTCACTCCTCTCTTTGGCTGCAGTTTTTTTCCCCCTTCTTAAATACTTTACCCCAGCGGCACTACCACCATCACTGAGGGGCTCAGCCTTGGCCAGCAGCGGGTCCACCTTGGAGCTGGCTGGCACTGGCTGTGTTGGACACAGGGGAAGCTTCTGGTACCTTCTCACAGAAGCCACCCCTGTAGCCCTCCCCGCTACCAAAACCTTGCCATGCAAACCCAAAACATTTTGCATGCCCCTTTTTTGTCTCTCCAGGAAAATAAACGTACAGCATAATACATTATATGACATTATCATGCTAAGATTCAGTGTTCTGGTAAATGGGAATACTTCCTCTTTACTGCTGCCTGCTAAACAGAGTGTTGAACTAAACTTACGTTGCCAGTCCCCTATCCTGCCTCAGTCCCCTGTCCTGCACTGCATTTTGTAGTGTGTTTTGAACAAGTGTACTATTTTCCATAGTTTCTCCATTGTTTCTCCTCAGAAATTCAGGAAAATAGATCAGAGCAAGGACATTTGTTCCAGTGCAAAATTTTGCAGTCCAAAAATATTGTTCCCTTTTGCTTAACAGAACAAAATAGATAAGAAAATGGTTGTTCAATGTTTAGACTTTAAAACCAACTGGACTGGTGTTAAGATGGATGTTGAGGCTGTATGCAGTGATAGGGAGTACACAGAATTACATTTGTATATATTGAGTAGTTGCAATTTGGAATGGTGACAGAAGATATTTCAGTAATTCACTAATATGTGATAGGCCTCCAAAATAACAAACCAAGCAAAAGAGCAGGAACACAAGGAAAGGTACAAAATTCTCTCACAGCTCTTTATGTGGGTCAGTTACGATGGCTTGAAGGCTTTGGCAAGCTATGCAGTAAAAAAAAGAAGCTTGTGCTTACAAAATGTTTTTTTTCAACAAGAAGCAAAACATTTTTCTTACTCCATCTGTAGTAGTTTGATTTGAACAATTTGTTGGGGGTTTTTTTACTGGTTTCAGTAAAGTGGTAATGTTCTTAAAATAGTCTAGAAAGCAACTCTCCTGTTTTGTCTATTAGCAACTTCCCGAGCATAAAATGGACTTAGGAGTCCATTTTTTTAAATTAATGATGCATTTACATGATTCCCAATGGGAGGATGAATACCTACTAGAACTGTTGCTTAAAAACACAATCAGCATTTTATTTTAACAAAACAAAAAAGACTAAATACCTACTGTGAGCACATGGAATTTCAGTTGCAAATTTAACAGTTAACGTGCAAGAATAAGAAACACCATGTTGAGGATAATAGACTAGAAAAAGCTTTCTAACCTATGAGCTATTTCTGCTCACAACAGCAGTCACCCACATGCTTATGTCTTATTAAACAAAACTTTAAAACATGAGCATCAAGGCTGCCCTGAAGACTTTGCTGAACTGGGGCTAAGTCTGCTTTTAATCCCTCTGGTTTTTGTAGTATTTTCTTTATTCTTCTATCAGTAGCATCAGCATTTAACAATATTAATAACAAATAGGACATATCCTGCTAGCTTAGCTCTTATCAATACTGCATTTGCAGTTCCCTGAGGTGCCTTATGAATTAAGTCAATTGATAGAGCTTTTTGCATGAGCAACAATTAACACATTTATTCAACCTGCATCTGAGTCATTCAGCCATAGAATAATTCAGACTAGAAGGGCCCTCTGGAGGTCACCTAGACCATCCCCTTCTTCAAAGTGAGATCAAGTTCCAAGTCAGATCGGTTTGCTCATGGCATTGTCCAGTTTTAAGTATCTCCAGAATTTTCATCTCCATCTTTTGGTGGAGAATACTTAAAACTCTCTCTCTCTCTGGAATACAAAAATGCACTTCCTTTTTAAAAAAAAAAAAAAAAAAGACTAAGAAGATAAGATGCTTTTGTTGGTTTGGGTTTGGGTTTTTTTTTTTTCATTTCTTTTTGTTATGTATGTTGAGGTAGCCTGGAGATTTGGTTGTAATCCAGCTCAATGGTGAAAAGCAAATTTGACTTTCATTAAGACAGCTTAGTCAAAAAAGAGAGATTTAAAAGCAACTGAAATGATATGCTCAAAATAAACACTTTGTTTCCTCATGTTTTAGTTTCTTTTCACTTTCACAACATCCAAAACAAATGCCTTGCCTTTTTCCTTGTTATTTGATTGCTATTCTAACAGCAGTTACACCAAAAATACAGTGCGAAAATGAGGTGTATTGCTCACCCCCAAGGTAAATGACTCTCTTCTTTCATGATCAGCTCACTGCATGACTTTGTTCCCCTCCTATTTTATGTTCCTATTTAAAATCCTCACAACAACTAATATAGACAGTGAATGCGTACTAGGAGATACAAGACTGGCACAGTATTATGGCTAAGCAACACAGTAAGTTCAACCTTTTAGCTGAAGCAGTTTTTAATGTGGGAGAAAACAGAATCACTCCTTTATCACAGGGTCTATGAATCACAACAAAACATACTGATTGCACACGCTAATATTTGATTTACCACATGAGGTTCTAGAAAACCTTCCAAAAAACTTAAACAGAGGGTTTTAAAAACAACAACAACAAAACTTTCTAAAATTCTCAGTCAAGTAAACTCCACCATTGGAATAATTCATGAATCTCCTAAAGATTAAAAAAAATTCTTAATTTTCTCCCTGCTTCCTGAAGGTTAGACTGAGCCCTAAAACATGACCAACACAGATGCCAGACTCTTTGTACATCAATACATCTCCAAGTGGAATGGGAGTCTGTTCTCTCAAAGAGACGTAGGCTGCACCTCCTGTGTCCTTTAGAGCAGAAGGCAACTGCAGGGCAGGAGGCAGCCCTGAGTAATTAGCACTGTACGTAGCTGGGTACAGTTGCTGTCTAGATAACAGCCTAAGCTGCATGAACCTATCCCAAAGGAATAGTAACACACATAAGCTAGGAATGCTCCTGGAATTAACTTCACATGTTCCTCAGGGAACCAGGTCGATCCTTCTTTTTTACTGTAGGAGTGTTTAGACTCTTCTCATGGCTATATGATGATTTAACTTTATATACAACTGGACTGGTGAACAGGAAGCACCGAGTAGCTCATTCAGATTACAGACGACTCTGCTAGCGGCTGTATTCTAAAATTCTTCAATGGGACCTATAATTTATTTTCATTAACTAATGTTTTGTCTTCCTGTGAATTGAGTACACTTTTTGTATAATTTTACCAGTAACTCTACAAAATCTTACTATCAGAAAACTCATTTCTTTAACTTCATTTAAAACAGTGTTATCTATGAGGCATACACAGAAAATGCAGATGTGAGAAGTCATACATTTTATGTCTGAGGTATGACCACAAATGCTACTAGACTCTGCTTAGATTATTTTAGATTTATGATTTTCCTTGATTGAAAAGATTCAAAAAACCATGTTATGCTAAGAAATTCTGAAATTCCCCTTGCAATGGCAGAACCAGCATCTAATTACCAAATTTTCTGGCGACGCGCACTCTGAGGCACTTGCCAAGTCCTCCGTCAGAGCATTTATACCCAAAGGACCATGACAACATGTCATGGGTTAGTTGGCTGGCATGACCATGCCCTGGAGAGGTAGGCACATCGATCACTAAGGCTTTCAGAACCTGCTAATGTTGATGAGCGTCTCCAGGCTGAAGATCTATTCATTTTATCAATCTGTCTTCTGCTGAGTCAGTGTTTTTTACTTTCAAGGCACATCTGATGTATGTGCCTGAACTCTTTAAATCTAACCTAGTGTCAGAAAACAGTATGAGCTCTGCTCAGTTCCCATGTTCTTAGTTGTACTCATGTTCTTCAGCTCTCTTCCTGCTACAGCCAGACAATTTGTTCAATCTCTGAAATGCCATCTCTATGGCAATTTCTGTATCTTTAATATGGAACTATGTAATTGTTAATTTTTAAGACCAAAGCTTAGTTTTATTGCGTATGCACAAGAAATGAGTGATACCCAGACCAGCTGAACCACAATAACGAATCTGTCCTAATTCTTGCTTAATTTAATAGATTAAAAAAAAAGAAGTTTCAAAGATCAGATCAGTTCAGTTCAAAGTTGTAGTATAATGAGTTTCTATAAAGTTAATTAGTGAGACCAGAAGAAATCCCCAAGAGTATTCTTTGAGATCCCATTTGCATTGAGAGGAAAGGAAGATATATACTGAGCAACTCTACCTCTAATCTGAGTTCCTGCTCTATGCAATGATATACAAAAAACTACTTTGTTATCAGAGCCTCAAGTTTTGTTCTAAGAGGTATACCTGAAGGACAAAGAAATTCCTGTGAAGGACCAGCAGTCACAAACTGTGTAACCTCCAGACGACTCATTTCACAAAACTGTCAAAGGACAGGAAATGGCTGTGGCTAAAATAACAATCAGCATTTACAGAATGCATTAGTCAGGGTTACCTTTATTGTCACTTAAAACGGAGCCAAAGGCACTGATCACCACATCAGCTTTCAGACGGACAACCTGATCCTCATCTTCTTTCCAGTTTCCTTCATTGTCTTGTTTGGTTCGAACAAACTCCATAGCAACAATTTGTCCACCTCTAAGTACAACTTTCCGAGGGGAGAGGAAAGGTAGAAATTCACACTTCTCTTCTTTTGCAAGTTCCATCTGTAGAGTAGAAGCAATAAAATATATAACTTGAACATTGTTGTGTTTTTATGAAAAAACAAACAAACAAACAAAAACCCCAACATTTTTTGACTCAAGATGCTACCACGCATTCTTCTGTAGTAGAAGTCACCTGTGTACGGTATACAGTCATCTTAATACCAACTTCAGAGCCTTCCGTGCTATTAAGTAAAGCAGTTCTAGACAGTGACACTAGGTAAATTTGCAATGCAAATATTTCTCCAATATATTTTCTTATTGTTCTCTGTTACTTTGAATAGGTATAACTCCTTCAAGGGCAAAAGAGTTACCTTATGCAACTATCTGTGTCTTTTAAGAAGAGGCCTAGTATTAATTAAGTATATGCCCTAATTTCTGTTTACTGTGATTTTAAGATGTTATTAAATGCTGACCACCACGTGCAAACAACAGTTTTCTGAGTGACAATCCATACTTAAGATCTTCTGAATCTCTCCTGTGGTAAACCTGCTGAAGTCAAACAGCATTTTGTCTTAGCAAAATCTTCAGGATTTGATTGTCTATGTTTACACGACAACTTTTCTGAATATGTAATATCTAACCTGACATCATTCTAGCATGGCCATTACTAGCTGAAGCTACTTTTATTTTACTTTTTTTCAAGGCCACTGCATGATGGGATGAGTACAAACACTGACAACTTTTAGGAATTTACCAGGCTGCTAACAAAGATTTTGGTTCAGTGACAGCTGATTCTTGATTAGTAAGAATCTGAATAGCACATGAGTCTGTCTGTTCAATGGCTTCGGTAATCTCATTGTGTCTAGATTCTTAAATGAAGTGCAACAGAAGTAAAGTATTCATCAAGAGACCCTCTATTACTTTTTTTGCACTTCTATTCCCCTTCTACAAGATCTCTAAGATGCCCACCTTCTTGAAAGAGATGACCAAACTACCATAAATCTCTTTATAAAGATGCATTACATGTCCTGATATCCTCAAGTATACAAAAGTGTAAAGTATGTACGAAATAAATGATAATGGAAAAAGACCACCAAAATAAGGAGATCTAAACTGAAAAAAATCTCCTGTAGTATAGATATATTGAGGAAGCGGAGTCAGTTTCAAAATGTGCAGATGTCCTGATAAATGCCAAAGTGCAAAGCCAAACTAAAAATCAAACTCAACACTGAAATCTGTGATAAATGACATTGCTTTATTGCCATTGGCAGTGATTCAAAGCCAAAATCACCGTAAGTAATTTTCTTACAAGATTTTATAGGTTCCCAAGGCAACGTCAAGATCACTGAGATTCATTAGACAGCAGCCAGAAGGTATCATTCTAGGATCTAACCATGACCTGAAGAGTCACCTACAATACTCAAATGGCTGTTTGATCTCTGGGGTGCTTCCAAGATTAAAAATTTTACTGTATTTTCTAATTTACAAGAAATTCTACCCCCTGTATGCAAAAGCACCTCTCTGACGTTACAGGAAACGGGTACAACAGAGGAAAATTATTTATACAGAGACTATATAAAGTGGGCCTCAGATCGTTAATAAACATTTATACATTTTAAGAGCATTTTATAAACAAAACCTTTAGTAGATGTCTTCTAAGTACCTAGAGCACACTTTCAGGCCCTGTAGAAATAACAACCAATATTCCTTCTCATAAATGCTGTTATTTAGTTTTACCTCTTCTGGGACGGCCCTGATATTAGTGAATCCCTTCCTGAAGACCACAAACACGTGACGAGCTCCACAGCGTAAAGCAGATGTTGCACAGTCAAAAGCAGTGTCTCCTGCCCCAAGTACAATCACAGTTCCATGTATTGATGGCAATGGAGAGTGACAGGCACACATCCCTGAAAGATGAAAGGAAAACCCCATTTTCAAGTAGAGAAACCATTTCTGCATGACCACTCAAAAGGTACTTGTACTCAAAGCAGTGTAAAATTGCATCTTACAGTTTCCAAGCATGGAGTGTCACTATCAAATTATTCTGCTTCACTGAAAGACAGTTTTATTTCCGTTTTTAAGATATGCTCATATACATAATTTCATAGTCAGTACTCTAAGCAGCTGCACCTTTCTATCTGGAAAGAATTCAAATGACAACACGTTTGTAGGATTGTGGGTCCTGTCAAGTTGAAATTAGCAATGTGATATATTTTTATTCAAAAAGTAAGTTTCTCTCTTATCATATTCATTATCCTCCCAGTTAAAAAAAATAACACCTTTTAACAGATTATAAAGAATAATACTTGGTATTTTTCAAAAGATGACCAGTTGTTGATAGTTTTGTGTAATAGTTTCTCAAAGTTAGTCCCCTCAGTCAATTTTCTACAAGGCACTGACACTGTTCTGGCAATGATACAGTTCTCAGAGGCTATTCTCTACAGCAGCTGAACATGAGGCAGAAAGAATATTGTTATTACAGTAATTCCTAGATCTTCCACTGGGAGAAAACGTTTAATCTACAGTGGCTTTCTACAAACAATTTGCAAAAAGTTACATGGAGAGAATGACAACATTATGTGTTCATCATCTACAGCTTGTATTTGATGATTTGATTATACAAGAAATACTTAAGTAAAACTGAACTGTGTGTGTTGCTTGTATGAGACTGCACTTTATCACAAGTTTAAATACAACTGTTGATTACGCAAATTATTGCAATTTAAAAAATAATGCCATAAACAATATAAAACTATATTCTCAATGAGCTTGTGATAATTTCATTCAGGAGGTGCTAAGCTGGCCATTTAATCATTGCACTGTAACTCGAGTATCCTGCTATAGTAGCAGCAGATTTTCACATGCAATTGTGAAGAAACACAGGTATTGTTCAAGTAAACAATGCTTTCAATTTAGACATATAAACAGAGTGAGAAACAACATCCTAATACACATATTCTCTCTCCATTTCTAAAATGCTTAATGTATGGCAAATGGTATCATTTTCCCCCCATATGGCACTGCATTTACTATTTACTTAATAGGCTTCTTATTCTAAAATTTTCTCCAAACTTTTCTCATTTATTTTTAATGAACTTAATCCTTCACAAAAATTGTACATTGAGCAGTGGAAAAAGCACAAGCGCAGCAGGGGAATGGCAGCTCAGAGTGCCATTACAGGACTCGTCTAGAATGGATCAGTCACAGCAGCTCACTTTGCTCTTGGTGACAAGGCCACTCCCAAGGTAAATTCACATCTATGTATTTGCAAGGAGAACCCCTTTTGGAGGAAAGTATATTAACAAGTGGTATTCAGAACTTAGTAAGCAGGCAGAATATCTATTTTACTGTGAATAAGTCTATTATGTCTATTATTTAGAGAAATGTCATTGTAAAAAAAAAAAAAAGGATAGAGCTGGATATAGGACATATATTTTATTTTAAAATTCCATGCTTTAGAGAGCCAGAGGTAGCTACAGCTGCAGACAGACACTAGGAAATTAAGTAAAAGAGACCATGTTAATTAACAGACAACAACAAAGAGCTACTATTACCGTCAGTCAGAAAAGGTTAGTTCTTCAAAGTTCATCCTTTTTTTCATTGTAGACTGTCATGGTTTCAGCTGGGATAGAGTTAATTTTCTTCTTAGTAGCTGGTATAGTGTTATGTTTTGGATTTAGTATGAGAATAATGTTGATAGCAACAACTAAAAACATCAGTGTGTTAAGTAGTGTTTAGTCTAAGTCAAGGATTTTTCAGCTTCTCATGCCCAGCCAGCAAGAAGGCTGGAGGGGCACAAGAAGCTGGGAGGGGACACAGCCAGGACAGCTGACCCAAAGTGGCCAATGGGGTATTCCATACCATGTGACATCATGCCCAGTATATAAACTGGGGGGAGTTTGCCAGGAGGGGCCAATCGCTGCTCGTGAACTACTGGGCATCGGCCAGTGAGAGGCAAGCAATTGCATTGTGCATCACTTGTTTTGTATATTCCAATCCTTTTATTATTATTGTCATATTATTATTATTATTACTATTATTGTTATTATTTTCTTCCTTTCTGTCCCATTAAACTGTCTTTATCCTAACCCACGAATTTTACTTTTTTGCAATTCTTTCCCCCATCCCACTGGGTGGGGCAAGTGAGCAAGCAGCTGTGTGGTGCTTAGCTGCTGGCTGGGGTTAAACCACGACATAGACTTAATATAAAAAAATATCATTGTATATCCTGGCAAATCGAGAATGCTACTTTGCAACATTCTAAAAGATGCAGATCACATTATATAGGATCCTCATGTAGGCAGGTGACATACAGTACATGACTATTATGTGTCCACACAGAATTCTATAAAGTATTTTTAGTCAAATTATTACAAGAGGGCATTCTTTTGCAGGATTTATTTTTCCTTTTTAATCCACAAATGTTTTGCAATTCAGATTCTCAATCTGTTTCATTTTTAAACATCTATTTCTTAAAAAGAAAACCAAACAAACCCCAGCCTTTTCTCCCAACCCATTTGAGGTCACTATGAGCTTAAGAAAACAGTAAGAAATAAGCACTTGATCAAAATAGCAGAGAGATGGGACTAATGGGATGCAGAATTTCCCTTCCTAAGTATTTTGCATAAACTTCACTTTTATACGCAGAATGATTTGCTGCAGAAGATATATTCTTCAACACATTGTTTATGGAAAGTCTACCAAATACGGGGGCAACCCTGTATGACACTAAAAGAAATTTCTGAATGCTCAGAAGAAAATCAGTTTGTAGAAAAAAAAGGTATATGTGTGGTTAAATATGTGGTCCTATGTACAAGACCTCATATTGCACTAAGTATATGCCCAGAAAACTGTACATGGAATTTCTTTTTTATCAACACATTGGGCAATCTAGACCATGAGGGAACATGGCATAGAAATCTCGAGCTCCATCTCATACATTCATCTTGGGCTTATGACTTCACATTCAGGGCCACTGAAAGCAGCTATACTCCTTGGGGAGCAAACACAGCCATCTGTACTCAAAAAAAAGATGTAAAAGCATAAAACTAGACTGCATTTGGTGCCTATGAACTGAGTGCTGTCTTACTAACTCCTGGCATACTACTGTTGTTCTGAGTCTTAGACTGTAAGTTGTTTGGGTAAGGAATTAGTGCTCCCTTAAATGTGTCTGTAAAACATGCAGCACATGGCTTGGGATCAAGTAAAATAATTTATCAACAATATACAAAGCAGCTGCTTGTATGGGTTGGCAACACCTTCTTTAATATCAGATTTTTTCAGACCATCTTATATATACTATTTATATCAAGTTACTTTATATAAATGAGAAGCTTATGACATCTTTTGAATATAATTCAAAATAACAAATATAACTTATTAGGGGTAATGATTTCCCATGTACTTATATTTTTATATATGACTATTTGCTTTACAGTCTCTAGGACTGACTTTCCTGACCACACTCCTGAGGTTGCAACTCACCAAGAGAAAACCCTGCCCCAGACCTATTCACTGGGAGGTGCTTCATAACTGGATGTGCTGCTGTGTAACCAGCTGTCCATTTTGATATATCAGTAACTGCTAATGACTTACTGAACATGATTACAACAAAAACATAATATCACATACCTGGCTTACTTGCCATTGCTACCAAAGGTAGGAAGTCTTTAGATGTGTAGAATCCTTGATCCATTCTCAGTCCTTGGAATATACTGTCTCTGTTTGGTTCTGGCAAACCTAAAACAGATATTTTAAGGCATATCAGAACTACAAGGGAAATTTCAATGACCAATACATATTTGACATACATACACATTCTCAAAAACCTCCTCAATACAAGCACTTTTACAAACCGTTAGATGTTTCTAAAAGAACATCACAGATGACTGTAGTTTCATGTTTGTAGTCTGTAGCTTACATAACTCATGATCTTTTAATAGTACTGGCACTTGAAAATAAGGTTGCTGGATAACCTGTGTATTCATATAACTCATACCAAAACAAACACAAAGGAAAGGATTAGAGAAAACAGGATATACAGGGTGCAAAAGCAGGGAAGCTACTGGGGAAGAGAAGACTCTTGTAAGCTTTTCTTGTATCGCTCTATCTGCATGCGCATGTAACTTACTGCTGTGAAATGGTTTTGTTCCCTTTGTTCTGAGGCATTCTTCAATATAGCTAGTCTGCAGATAATACAAATGAGGCAATAATAAACAGCTTAACTGATGAGGAAAGGAGGACAAATGGCAATGCTGTAGATCTGTCTTATCTGTGAGTATCTGTATGCCATCATTTTTTGCCATTCTTGATTGTTTTCTCAAAACCCCAAAGTCCTTATTGGCTGACATTTACTTATAGTTATTAATAGCACACACTTTTACAGAAGCTGTAGGATACAGACAGGGGTACACCTCACAACTAATAATAGCAACAAATACCTTTCAATTAAAAGAAAGCAGCAAAAAGTATCTTCCAATTATCAAGAATATCTTCTTGTTGCTGTGTGAACATTTGAACAGCACAAAAAAAACAGTCTAGTTGACACAGAAGTTAAAACAGTTTTTTCATGCAAATGCAATGATCTATCAGGGTATTTTCAACAGGACCTTGACTTTCATATTTACATCTAAAAGCCATAATATTATCAAAGTATGCTAATTAATAATTATATACTGAAATGGAGTAAACATCAGCAATTTTTCTAAGAAAACACACTAGAACCAAGGAGTCCTCAGAGCAAGCAGGCGGAATTGGAGCATGAAAAGCAATCTGTGTTCCCTCCATTCTCAGGCATGGATGGCAGCAGACTAATGTTTCTTCTCTTTGAGACATACTGGTCTGGAAAACCCCAATAACATCATGTTACTGTCAACAATAAAGCAGGATTGCACATTGAGGAGTGCTGTACCAAGTAGGGAAGGTTTAGGGCCTTTTTACATTACTTAAGCAGCAAAAATCTGTCTCATTATATCGTAATACCAGGACTCAGTCGTGAGAAAGCTTAGGATTTTTTCATGAGTTACCTGATATGAGGGAAGTTTCTTAAAACTCTAGATCCCTGAATGAAGTTACTATAATACAAAACGGAAAAAAACCTGTTAAAACTAAAAATACACTTCAGGGAGTAAAATGAAAACACGCTCTCAGTGAATTCAAAAGGCTTACAAGACAAAAAGCAAATAAAAAAGTCCTGACATTTTTGCATTTCAAAAATCTCATGTT
The DNA here is from genome assembly GCF_000737465.1 of Haliaeetus leucocephalus. Taxonomy (NCBI): domain Eukaryota; kingdom Metazoa; phylum Chordata; class Aves; order Accipitriformes; family Accipitridae; genus Haliaeetus; species Haliaeetus leucocephalus. The sequence goes on from NW_010973284.1 coordinate 18,288,633, forward strand.
ATTGAGCACTTTGTTGATCTCTCTTTATAAAAAAAATCATGACTAAGTTGCTGAACACCTGACTTTCAAAACACCACTGATCTATAGTTGGATATTGAGAAAAATAAGGTTAGAAAATACCAGCATGTACTGAACTTCAAGAACTTTGAATGCTGTACTTTCTGGGTAGACTGGACTATCAGCTAATGAAGAATGAATAATGGGTATCTTAAGAGGCTACCAGAAATACTTACTGCTATTGAAAATACAATATGTAAAATGCATTAAAGAAATTATTTTTAAAACCGCATAAGTTTTCCTCTATGTATATATTGCAAAATCATCTATGGCAAGAAGAGTACCTCAGAAAAAGCTCTCAGTGACTGCCTACAGGCAGAGGACAGAGTAATGCGACTACTTCTATTGAGGTGTCCATAAACCAGCTCAGAGGCCTCAGTTTACTCTTGGGAGAAACACTCTTGTCTTTAGTGAGATGTGCAGTCTGCATTAAAGATCATTTCCTTCCTACCTAACATCTATCCCAGTTCAAAAACAAGAAACCCTTACAAATAGTTTTTCCACGTATTTTTGCCACTTTTATCATCTCCTAATGAAAATTATTTCATCTCTAACAGCATCAGTAATTTAGCTCCCATAGGCTGAAGAAAGAGTAGAATTAAGGGAATGAGGCAATGTTCATGGTTCAGGCTCATCACTAGTTCAGTGTCACTGAAATCAAAGGAGTTGGATTAAGAATGCATTGGATTCAATGATGTTTAGCCTAGCTGATATGACCAAAAAAAAAGCCTAATAGGTAGTCAGTATATGTGGCATTTTTTGCTGTTTATTTTACTATTTTCATTTTGCTGAAAAGTCAATGAAAACCAATTTTGCAATATTTACATTTGAAGGAAATGCAGGGGATTTTTCTCTTATACCTATAAACACCTGGCACAGTTTCAAGCTTTTTGCTAGCATCTGCTGGAAGTTGTACTGGATTCTGATGTATCTCCTTTTGCTGTTTAGTATTTGCCATTATTATGATTGCATTTAATTTTGTTAAAATAGAGAGATAGAGTACTTCTTAAAGCCACTAGGTAGCTAAGAAAGAGGCAGGCAGAGGCAGACAAACAGAGGAAGAGATCAAGAACTGATAAGATCCACTTTAGAGACAAACCATTTCATAATAAATGGCCACCCCACAGAAGTATGCTTTACAGACAGATCAAATATTGATAAATAGCCAAGAGCCTCTCAGGAGAGAGAACATTTGATGAAAAAACAGCTGTAGAGGAAAAATGTAGTTTCAAGCAAATGCTTTTAGTGGAGAAATAAAATTTAAAAAACCCCAGTCATCTATGAAAGACACAATTTAGGTCAAAATAATGATCCAAGAGAAATACCCTGTGAAGATAAATCAGAGAGATCCTTTAGCAAAAGGGATTTCACACACTAGTACAAAATAGCCAGGAGCTGCCCAAGAAAAAATGCTTAGAAAAACATGAGGTCTTTCCCCTACGTTTTAGGCTGGAACCAATGGTAGTCAGTTCTCTGCTCTCCAAGTCTACCTGCAAGCCATTTAAAAGGCTTTTTTATTTATTACTTGGTATTTCTCGTCCTGAAAGAATCTTTCACTATTCTAGGTCTCCTGCCTTTAAATAACCTATATCAAAATCTAGTGATAACAATTATTTCTTTCACCTGCACTGAAGAACAACTCTTCTGAAAGACAACCAAGAGGAGACAGCCTAGAAAGACAATTCCACTGGCATTGTTCAGATGGACTCTGCACACCCATACACAAGCAGAGGGCTATGCCCGGCCCCTCGCCTTCTGCAGCCAAAGCCCTGGACTTCCTGAAGCCTCAGTCCCTTTACCTGCTGATGCCAGGGAACAAGCTTCTGAAGCAACTGATATACAAACCACACAATGAAGCCTTATGGGCTGTGGAAAACAACATTTACTGAGAAAACAGAAAGTAGAAACGTTATGAAAATAAGAGCTTGCATGACAGATCTAGGTCACCTTTGCAAAAAGGTAATCTAGACAGCCGCAGTCTGGGTCAGGTACAGCGTAGAAAGCAATTAATCTCTATTCCTGACCCTCTGGTTTGCTAGGCCCTGTGCGTTTTATCTCCAGATGCTCCAGCTGTTTCTCAGTAAGCATCACTCTCTTAGTATGAAGCCCTCTTTCCTTCTTGCCTTGATTTGATCCTCACAATCCCATCTCTAGTGGGCTATACCTCAGCATCAGTGTCTCTCCCATGTCTGACATACCTTCCAAAGTCATTAGCCACTATAGCAGTGGCTTTGGAAAACACAGACTTTATCCTCCCTTTTTCATATCCTTTATATATACATATCAAAATACACATGCATATATATATTAGAAGAAACAACTGCTTCCTGTCAAGATCCTGTACTCTTTGTTGTCACAATACTGATGCATGACAATTTTCTTAACTCGCGGTGTTAAGTCCATTGTCTCCATTTAAAGAGATAGAATTTAGATCCTCTCACAATTCTCTAGTCCAGATGAAATATTAATCACTAAATGATTAGAGGCAATTTGTCAGATATACAAGGCAATACAGAAGAGTGATGCATACACAATGTAAGCTACTGGCATGCAAAGCAATGCACCTAGTCCACTTGGTTGCTGCACCAAATAAATCAAGGCACGTCAACACATCAATCGGCTAAGCCTGAAAAGGAAATAAATACTGCTGCTATTACTGTAACTATTAGCCTGGTCTGGAAAGGAAAACTAAAGTGGGAGTAGAGGCACAGCATCTCTCTCTCTCTCTCTCTTATTTTGATCAAATCCCCTCTCCCCAGAAACAGGAATGCCTTCTGAACTTGAACTCATTGTTTGGATTACTTAAATCTGACATGTTTGGGCAGATTTGCAGTTTCAAATGAACTTCTCAGTCAGTCTTAATAACTGACATACAAAATAAGCCTTCGTCCTTGGTAAGGGTCAAATGCAGTTTTCACTGGCACCTGACTGAAAACAAATCTCCAGACAAAAAAAAATGGAGCTGAAGTTGAAGTGGAAGTATACAGTAGCCTACAGGGACAAAACTTGCTAGAGCATTGTGAGGTTTTCTGTTTTCCCTCACATCAACCGCTGAAAAGTCTGGTTTGCTTCATTTTTAAATGTAATAATACCACATTCTGGAAAAACTTAAGCTGGACCAGGTAAACAAATGAATAACTAGCACCTTTCAAGCAATATTCCCTCTCTTTGCATTCTTAGCTGTTGCTGTCCTGACAGAAGAGAGTTTTCAAGATGAGAATTGGCTGGATTGTTTTTACCAGCTCCTTACTTTCAGGTAAAAATGTAAATTCAGGCTGGTGAATGCAACCTGTGTTTGAATATACCAAGAACTATTTTTTTAAAAGCCAAGACACGCTATTTTGACATTTTTTATAATGAATCCTTCAAGTTTGTTTCAAAATGATATTACATTTATAAACTTATCCAAACTGAACTCAAAAGAAAACAAAGAAAATTGGATTCACTGGCCAATGACATCCAATTTTCTACCTCTTAAAACTGGCAAACCAAAACCAACATGAAACCCCATTCACTTTTTTTTTTTCAAATGTTCTTTTGTCATATAAATATGGACCATTAGGTAGAAATTTAGAGGGTAGGGAGGTCTTTCCACCTTTTGCCATATCCATGAAAACCTGTTCATGTTTCAAAGTTAAACAAGATTTTGAAAAATCACATTTATAGAGAAAACTCTTGTTCTGCCCTTCCCAGCCTCCATGACAGGGATTTGCTGAGGAAGGGGGGGGCCAGGAGATCCTAGGACCAGGTAGAAAGCCTTGAATTATGAGAATCTACTGAGAATGAGAAGAAAAATGCATAAATCTCATAAGATACCAGATGTGGGCAGAAGAAACTTATTATTAGCTGTGTATCTGCTCTGGTGGCAATGCAAATCTCCTGAAATAATACCTGAGAGGCTAAGCCCAGACAACCTGAGACCCAGCCTGCTAATCAGCATAAGAAACTTGAACATAGCCCAGTAATGAGGCAGCATAGGTTCTGCACCAGCAATACCTCACCTTTGGCCAGCTTGAGGAATAGAAATAACAAGTTGTGCCCACTCATGTGCCCTGGGCAAAGGAGCCATGGAAGGCTGATGGACAGAGACTGATACGAATTTTAGAGAGGAGCTGACATGCTCTGGTAAGTTATTTTTGTTAACAATATTTGTTTATATGGGGGGGGGTATTTTCTTAAAAAGATGTGCTGAAGTACATACAGAGCTAAGAAAATTGCTCTCTAAAGGTGAATTTCTAAAGCCACCATTTCCCTTCTGAAAGGGGCCTTTCGAATTAACAGAGAAGTATCTATACTGTCCCTTCTCCCTGCCCTTTTATGCACCGAGTATAAAAATATTTCAGATGTAACACTTCTGATAGCATTTCACACTTGCCCAGAGAGTTGCAGCTACAGGTACCATATGGTCAGAGTGACTACAAAGGTGCATGGCAGAGAAGAAAGAACATATTGTAAATTCCAAGCGCATAAGCATCCTTTAATATTTCTGCATGTTCTGTTGTTCTTCAACAAGTCTAGTTTGTGGTCTGGGGAAATGGAGATCAAAATCTATGTATTTAAAGCAGTTTTATGTCACACAATCCATGAATTGTATAAATTGGACCATGAGTTTTAAGTACATTAAAATATTTTCTTGAAATGTAACATTGAAAAAGTAAATTCTTATAGCTGTCAAATGTACAGTTTTCCCTAGACATGACAGAATCTATTTGTATGCAGTGGCATATGTTCTACCTATTTGTTTATAAGAAGTTACATTCATTCGTATCAATATTGGTAACATTGCTGTCCATGGATCAATATTACATCACAATTTAGATATGAACTATACTAAAGTGCATTACCCAAATATGGTACCTAAGCTGTGCCACATAGCTGATTATATTAAACACACCATTACGATTCGTGCTATGACATTCATCAGAAATGGAACAGAAAGCCAATGGTATCTAAAGAGTTACTCTCTCTACATTTTTAAAGGTTTGCTTCTGAAAGACTAAATGCCCAGTAAAGTTGCAAATGCTCTGCAGGTGCTCAGCTTCTCTCAAGGTCAGTCCATTAGTGATTAACACATTAGTAAATACTTCTGAGGCTTGTATTTTTAAAGGATCTCTCTCATTTTGCTGGAGATTTTTTTTTATGGTGGCAGCGTTGTTACTTCCTGTTGTGAGGTTCAATGGAGTATGTTTTCTAGGTGGTTGATTTTTTTTTGTTTGCTATGTATGTCGATGGAGATAAGTGTTTTAATTACTTTTTTAATGTCTATGCTTTTGTATTTTCTTCCTCTCTCCATTTATTTCCTGCTGTTGAGATTACTGCCTCATCTCCACAGCAGGTGGCTCTTTCAAATTTGTTTTCTTTGTAAGCCTGGTAGATTTATTTTGTAATATAACTGCTCCTTTTTACTGTTTTTTATTAATGATTTCTCTACGTTGGAATAGGTACACTTGCAAGGTTTGTAGGAGTAATTCCTTAATGATGGCTAAAGGCCTCATTCATAGAAAAAGAGAAGTAAAGGTAAAAAGTAAAAGAACTACAAGGCACTTGGGTTAGCCTTTTCTTATCCTGAAGTTAGAATGAACACTGTATACAGCATATGTGAAAGAACACCATTCACATTTAACAACAAGAGCCATACACAATTGCTGCAGTACATTCTAAGTTGAACAGCTATGTCCATACCATAATGCCTTTTAAAAACAGCTGAATGGGTAGCTGAATCTGGAAGTAATACAGTCTATAGGTCTCACACCTTACTTTGTTCCTAAATTAGACACAGAGACAAGGATCTGAGCTCTTGCAAATGGTATTGAAGTTAACAGGAATGAAGTAGTCAGATCAGCCAGAACTAGATTTGTTCTTATAATCCAATTTCTCTTTGAAGCCAATTGTCCAATCCCAGTTTAGATGTAGCCAAAATTTCACAAGATCTAGGCATCAGAAACTGCAGATGGGAATCACAGGCAGAGTTTAGAATCAATTCACGTGAGTGATGGAAATTAGGAATATGACAACGCAATCAGTGTTTTATGTCTGAGCTTGGATTACAAAACACTGCAGCCCTGTGGTCTGCTCTCACATCTAGTGATCCCATGATCAGATCAGATTGGCATCTAATGTCAACTAAAATGTCCGAAGTTGAACCATAACTCATTAGCCCCATCAAATATGGAGTCCACCCCTAATTTGGTTATATCATAATCAGTCCAGCTTTTCTCAGGGCTTTAGCCTACACTCCGCAGCCTAGCTCTGGTCTTAATTGCTCTTCTTAAATTTTATTATGGTCAACATATGGGACCTGCACTTCAAATACTATTGGGACAACACTCAAGTATGACTAAGGTAATGTGTTTTAGTGAAAATCATCAGTGTTTCAAGATGATTAAACAAAGATATGGAGAAATTATGTGGCGATTTTCCACTTCTCAATATCTGGTATTCAATTAAGCACCATAATGATTTTCAACTCCCAATTTGACTTAGGCACATATCCTCTAAAAGCACTTTCTTAAAACGCATACCTCAGAACTGAAGCAAACAGTATCACTAAGTGTTTTTAAAACATAATTATTTAAAGAACACACTGGAAGTGATACTAGGTTGGACAAAGATATACAGCTTTGTAAATTAAGGAACAGATGGTAATTCTAGCCTTTCTTCTCAGGTTGGAAACTGATACTTAATGTTGCCCATATTTGAAGTGATAGTTAAATTGAGGATGCTAGGAGGTTAGATGGTAGTTCTGGTGAAATGACTTGCTAAAACGTGAAGATTACTATGAAGTAAATCTCATCATAGAGAAGGATGAATGCAGAAGTCTGCTTACCTTCCCTCTGGTTCTGTTCTGCCTGGTATTATTTATTGCAGGACTTAAAGTACTGAAACAGTTTGCTATGAATCTTGATTTGTAGAACATAAGAGTTTTGTAAATTGTAATACAGAGCAACTGAAGAAACATCTGCTGTAAAAAACAAAGTGGAATATTGCTGCAAACCTTTCTTATGTCATCTTGGAAACATTTTTTATACTGGTAACAAATCTGAAAAGGTCACTAGCAAAAATGCATTTAGTAGTCTCAGTCAAATCCATCTCTAACATAAGAATGTACCATTCCACACAGGAAAAGAGCTTGCTCCTGTCTGCTTACAATAGAGCTGAACTGGATTTTTAGTCCTGACTGGAATTTGGTCACTTCTTACCACTAGCATAAGCTGTCATTATTCAGGAGCATCCTTGAACCGGCATAGCAGGGATGCTGAAGTTTAAGATCTGACATGCTAATGTCGTCAGTTCCTTTCCCTCTTCCTTCTACAAGTTTTTTCCTAGCACTTAGCAAAGGAAAGACACGGGGGGGGCTGTGTTTCCTCCAGACACCAGCCAGATACTATTTGTCAGTGTGATATGCTGCACCACACTAGAGCAGAAGAAACTGGCCCCAATGCTTACTCTTGTTCAGTAAATGGTGCTGAAGTGAAGTGGCCACAAAAGCAAGATCACCTCCTTGGGGACTCTCTATCAGTAATTTGAAGGACACAAAAAAATCTACCATCTCAGAAACCATACGTCACAATAAAGTAATTTTTATACAGTATAGAAAATCCAAATATGTAGAAGAGAAAGCAAATAAACTGGACAGAGAGATTGCGAGCAACTGACTCCTGAAGAGAAAGCAGAAAATACTACAATAACTGTTTGCAATAGAAACAGTATCTTTCCCCAAGTAGATTCATTATAACTTACCTGTCTAATATGTCCAGTTTATAGGCAGTCATGCTGGCATATTGGAATAATCAAAGCCAATGAAAACTTACAAAGGGAGAATCAAATGTTAGCATAGAAAGCATCTCTTCACATTCATTTTTTATTTCAAAAAAGTTGGAAAAATCTTGAAAAGTTGGATCAATAGAAGCTACATATGGTAAATATGCAGGGAATGGATAAAATGAGAACAAAACTGATGGAAAACATTCACAAAGAAAAAAACACAAATGCTTAGTTGGCATCACAAATTAAAATAAATACTAGACCTCTACACTGTTGCAAATCAACAGCTAAAAAAAAATAAAAATCTATCAAAGGCAGCAAATTCATCCTGTAGAAGTATATGAGAAATAATTAAGTCATTGATATTCTGGAAAAATACATTTGGTCAGATCTCAGGCACTGTACAGCAAGGAGGTTGCAATGAATTGTACTGAGACAACATCAACTTGTACTAACTAAAATCATCCTGTATTTTTGGTGTAATAGTAGTATAATAGCTGATAGGTGGTATCAAAGTGTTACAAATATAAACACTGATTTTTATAATACTGTTTCCTAAATTTAATTAAACTGAACAGTTAAGAATCAGAGAAACATCTAACTACAGCCGTTTCTCTTAAATCTGCTACTATTACTCTGTTGCATGCCACTTCCGTAGCTTCCATTCTATTTGAATATAGCGACTATGAAACAATAGACTGGATCAATTATAGCTTTGCACCCTATATAACTGTATCTATATTAAATACTTGTAAAATCTTACTTATCCAGGAGGAAAATCCCACACACTAAATAATACTTGCAAAATATAGGACTTTCTAGCTATTCCTATTTTTAAAACGTAGCAAGGATTCACCCAAACCTTTTCTTTTTTTTTTTTTCAAATGTAAAAGTCTTCAGTGTAAACCAGCAATGTCTCCCAAATGCTACTGAATAATTACCATTCTATCTGAAATTTCAATATAGGAAACAAATATTGTTTCCCAGTTCTTTGTTAACATATTATATTGTCTTATCTTAAATCTTAGAATATTAATACACTGGGTTTGTCCACGTGGAAGAACAAAAAGATGCTATAAAGCTTATTCAGTAATTACTCCCATATCATTCCACCTATGCTGCATTTTTTAATCACTTCAGGTAAACCATCTCTACGTATATTTTAATATGAAGCCTCAAAAGAAGACTTCTAAACATTATTCATTTTTCTGCAGCACAGATCTAAAACTGAAAACCTATCATCAGTGCATTCTGATGAAAAGGTAATAATTAAATCTTTTTTTCCCCTTCTTCTACAGCACATTATTTGACCTATGATAGAACAACCTATCAAATTTCCATTTATTATTTCTACCTGAAGGGTTTTGCCAGCTCACACAAACATAAATCTCCATTTGTCAGATTTAAACTGTACCTGTCCCAGCTACTATGAGGGTTCATAGCTCTTGTCCCTTAAAAATTACCAAATAGCATCAAGCGACATAACCTCCCTCCAGCCTTCACTGACCCTTGCAATCAATAATATTTGTAACCTGTATGTGCACAGTTAAGTAGAACAGAAGCCATGCACTATCCTAGTTAACCACATTGAGCTGCGATACTAAAATCTGCTCCCTTGTGTCTCCCATGATCAATTTTAATCTCTGGACCAAGAATAAAAGAATGCAGACCCTGTGTCCAAATTCATCTGAAACGGATGTTACAGATTTGTAGGTCTGCACAGGAGCTGTGGATTTAATACAACTAGCAGTTCAAGCAAAGAACAAATCTAAGCTATCGTTCATTCTCATTATCCTCAGTGTATTTTGGATCTTCAGAAGACATTACAAAACACAGGAAAATGCACATGTACTGACATAAGCCTGTTCGCTTTGTTAAAATACCATCAGGTAACAGTTATTTGTTAGAGCTGTATCCATTACTGCCACTGCAGGTAAGATGGAGATCAGTTATTCCATTATGATTACTTTGTTTAAAGGTTTATAAATAGACTGCTAATATTCATTCCTTCTGGAAATGTGTCATATATAGTAAATTAAACAGAAATTCACTAGAAATAATAAAGCCTGGTTCTGCTTTGTTAAAAATAAACAATTATTACAGGAAAAAAAAAAGTAATTCAGGTTTCTCATGGTATTTGTTCTCTCACCTCCAAACTAATTTTATTTAAAGGAAGGCAAATTTGCCAGCCAATTAGTCTAATTAGACAATGGTTATCTGAATGTAGAACAGGAAGAAAGCAACTTTAGAAACCTACTGCAGTAGAAAAAGCCCTTTTTGAATCTGTCACACTACCAGAACGCATGTTTCCAGAGTTCTTGTAACTGCGTATTTATAGGCTTGGCTATATTGGCTCCTCGTCAGCAGCTCCAGTGCCATGAATCATCTATCAAAACATTTGAGAAGACTTTCTTACTCGTTTCTTTAAAGCAACATTCTGAAGAGACACTTTCAACTTGATTATGCTCCAGTGTTCACTATCAATTAAGAAAAATAGCACACAGTTTTATAATTGCAGGTAAAAAATAAGTATGCATCATCAGAGGATTTATCTTCTCAGATTGTCATATGATGTGTGTCAGTACAGAGTATGCTGCAACAAATATGACATTCTTGTGTAACATGCTGGAGGGTCAATGAGCTTTCTCACTCAGGTCATTTACCCACTTCACATCGATACCCTTATCATTAAGCACATATTTATCTGCCTTTCCTTTTAAAAGCAGCTGTAGCAAGGAGTTTTATGTAAATATCCTACTAAAGTGATATTCTCCTACACAAGTAGATCAGCTGAGAAACATTAAACCACCTATATAGCTACCCCTGCATGCTTTCACATACTGGAAATAACTAAGCAAGGTCATACTTTGATCAGACCCTATTCTGAGTTAAGGGTCAATGACAGAAAGAAGTCACAAATTGTCTAAGGGTTTTTTTAATGCATTAATTAAGTCTGAATTCCTTTCCCAACATCAGCATATGCTGTATTTCATATGAAATTTTATTCAAAGATGGACTGTCTTTATTAACTAATTATACCATTTTCATCAAGTACCTGAGGTTTCCTTGGGTGTTTCACATACTGCTGGCAAGGCACTAAATATAATGCAGTCGAACCTCAGATCTGTATGGCTACTGTCTAGAAAACAGACAGAGAAATGATGGTGAAGATCTCCAAAAGCCTCCTCAATGCCCAACAGTCAAGAACATGAAGTGAAACATTGTCACTTAAGATTATGGGTCAGGTACTTGGCTTGTGGGTGCAGAAATCTGCACAATCACACACACAAGATCCCTCCTCCTCTTCAGCTTATTCTTTTGGTGGCTAAATAAAAAATTCAAAATGGGAAATTTATACTGCTTATGTTAAGCAACTAATTTTTGTGATACTTAAAGCTTCAAAGAAGTAGGAAACTATGTTCCTTTTCAGTCCATGAAGAGATGGCCATGTCCAGAGAGATGACTGTTTCAGGAAGTTAAAACTAGATGCCTAAAATTGCCTGCAGCCAATGGTGCAAATACTCCCAAGAGAGCGTATGCTTCCCCTGACACGGCATCCGACCCATACTAATATTAGTCCAGGCACACAAACATACCAAGGAGTGAGCATGAGTCCTACAGCAGGAAGATTCTCTCCCAGTGGAGTTTCAAATGATAACAAAACCAAGAAGCATTTGATCAATAGATAGAAAATCAAGTTACATGGTCCCAATAGGTCCCTCTAACAAGGATTTCTCTCTGAAATGTTCATGCTTGTCTAATGCTGCTGCCTTTAATCCTTTCACACCAGTGGGTCCTACATGCTTGCATTAGTGCTAATGTAAAACAAATGAACATTTTATACAAGGATATCCACTCTCCCCAAATAAAGGGGTTAATACCAAAGTAAGCTTTAGGAATGTAAATTATTTTCCCCATGTGGCTGAAAAACTACATGAGTTATTCATTTAAAAATTATTAGCATATAAAATCATTATTATCTCTGCAGTTAATGTACAGTTCACTGACAACCTTTTGGACCATTACAATTAAGAAAGGCAGCATCTTTAATGAAGTTACAAAACACGTTGTTTATTAAATAGAAAATTGTATCTTTAATTACTTTAAATATTATAATCTGATGAAAAATTATTTCATAAACCTCAAGACAAATTATGTCAGAGATGGAGTATGCATTTTGTTCCTCTGAATCCTAAACAGCACTTTCAATTTGCTTACAGGTTTCTGTTGTATGCAAATCTGCTCTTGAAATTGCTTTCAAGTACCTAAATCCAATGCCACTAGCATAAATTTCAGATGCAGTTTGTGCTATTCTTTCTTTTTAAAACAGATTTAATTTTTGTCAAATGTAGAATTTGGCAGTTCTAGTAAATGCAGCTTTTCTATTAATCCTCAGGAGGTAAATTGAAGATAGGTTTCTGTGGGGGTCCCGAAATTGGGCTCATTGAATTAAAGACTATTTGGGTGTCTACTGTATTTTATTATTTCACTGTTCTATTTTGACTTAAAAGATAACTTTTGTTCAAAACTGTGAAGAGCTTTGAGGATACACTGTAACGCCAACAAGCACATACTGAGATAATTTGAAATATTCCATCTTTTTTTATACAAAGTAATCTCTGCACACTGTCAAGACACTTTTTGCTGTCTGTCCAGTATTAGACCTACCTGCTTGGTGTGCTGGCCACTATCTGACAAAGGCTGAGTGCTGCACAACTAAAGAAAAAGTTTAGTTGTTCACAGCATCAGGCCCTTCACTGTGCTTTGGATCAAACCCAGACCAAAGTCAGTATATTAAAATGCATTGATTTCTGCATCACTAAGACAAAATTAATACATTCAACCTCAGTTATGTCAACATCGACTTGCTACTGAATATTTTGACACTGTTTGGAAACCCTCGGTTAGCTATCAGACTTTCTCAGGCTAATCAATGAATCGAGAAAGCTCAGTGATTATCTTCAATTCCTTTATGCTAAAAAATTGCTACATTCTATCTATGTATTCTTTAGCAGAAATATTATCCATGCAAATCATGAAGAGAGACTGAGGAGAAACAATTATTCAGTGTAATAGTAGAATAGTAAAAATTAATTTTAAAAAGTACCAAACTTTTTTTTTTTTTTAAAGTGTCTGCAGTGGTCAATAATTGATATCATACAATTATAAAATACAATCAATGATAACATGTTGTTTAGAGTTGAAACAAAAATACACTGAAGATCAAAATATAATAAACATACTTACTTGCACAATTAGTACAAATACTTTTGAACATGGAAATCTGTTCAGAAACACACTTGGCAGTCCTTTGGGACTACGTATGTGCCATAAAGAAAAACCTAGCTGGGATCTGTAGGCAAGTTGGGTAGTGAAAGTCAGATACATTTGTGAGAGCACTCACAACAAAATCAAGTTTTGAAAAAAGTTTTCCTGCAGAAATCTAACGTTAACTGTAACACAGTTAAAGGTGTTACGGACCACAACTGAATACAGTACTTGAAACGAACCTCTTCATTGGTGTGCACCTAAATACTCTAGTTGATTTGGGCCTAAGTATCTTCAGGATCTATACCTTGTCTTCCAAAAGATCTGTATGTCTCTACATTACTGACGTGCTATTTAGCAAAGAGACTGCCTTGGAGGCAAAGAACCTCAGGAGTGCCAGGAGATTTTCAGAGTAAGCCTTCTTATGTGTTCGAAGATGTTCAAAACCCAACTGCATATGGTCCTAGGCAACCTACTCTAGCTGATCCTGCTTTGAGCTGGGCGGCTAGACTAGACAATCTCTAAAGGTGCCTTGCAACTATTTTATGATTCTATGAAATACCCCCTGTTAAGGTCCTAAGCCATGGAAAGATTTCTGAATTTCTTATCTGGGATTTGAAAAAATCCACTAATACAGTTAGGTAAAAGAAAAGTATTCCCTATTAGGGCATAGGTAGCAGACATTCACAGTAAATTAAGAGAAATTCACAGGCATCTACAGGCATTTTCCACAGACCCTGTATGTTTCTATTGGTTACAGAGCTCTCCTAGCCAGTGGCAGTGTACTAGAAATCAGACCCTTTCTTCATCTACCCATGCTACAAAGAAACAAAGCTCAGGGATGGAGAACTAAAAACCACAACTTTCACACAAGGCTGGAAAGTTAATTTTTGAAGCTTCATTCCGAAACCTCCTTCCATGCTCCCATTTAATACTATACATACTTGTTTGCAGAAACCACATCTTGCCACTCACAGTCGCCTTCCCAGTGATGGAGCTGGCCTTGTCTTACTCAACAAAAATAGTCACTAATCTTGTAAAATAGGAGTATAGGACAAGGCCAAGGACTTTAAATCCAAAACTGAATACAATTTTCCTCCATTCTCAGATTATTTAAATTATTAGTATTTAAAACCAACTTCTTAAATATCACTACCTACAGTCGTGGGTATTTGCTACATGTAAGAACAGTAATTCTACCTCTGATGTCATTTTTTAACAGGTTACAACTGATACTGCTCAATACCAGAGCTTCCTTAAAGTCCATGTAAAAATCCCACCATTCAGATGGAAAATCTTGATTTGTACATCCACTTGTCTTTCAGAAGTTCAGCATCACCAAATCAGTTCTACCAAACTGCGCCTTTCACACCAGTATTTTTAATGATAAATTAGTTTTGCTTCATATATAAAATTAGACTATGCCTGCTTGAACACTTGCCACAGAATGACTTTAATTAACCTTAGCAACAACAGCAGTTGTGTGAGAAGAGACTTGGATAAACAGAATCCTCTGCTTAAAATAAAAAAAAAAAAAAACCTACCTCTGACTTCTGCATTCTGGTAATCACCACTTTATTTCTTATTATAGTACACATATAAGTAGAAAACAAGTATTCACTTATGCATTCAAATGCAAAATCAGATCTGTATGTTAAAGGTATAGCATGCGCAATGAAATCTACCAGCTTGATAACCCTGCGCTGACAATCACATCACCAAGCATATGCAAAGGTACAGCTCCATACCTGTAAGTACAGGTCTTTCCAAAAGCTCATGCCTTCAAATTTTTGGAGGGAGGGATTAGGATTACAACCTTTCTTGAGTCTGCAATCAAACGCTGAGCAGATATATATTTATAGGTTAGACAACTTCTTTTTTCCATGGCCATCTCTATCACCAATTTAACAGAAAAGAAAAAGCCGTTTTCAGAGACTCATAGCTCAGGAACAAAGTAATAAATTAAGCCACATTTCAGAATATTTTAATGAAGAAACTGTTGAAGGGGCAAGAAACAAAACTATTTCTAAATGCAGCCTTGCAAGATAAAAAGAGGTTACTATTGAGGCACCATAGGGCAGGTTTGGGGGACTTTTCTATTTAATTATTTATTCATTCAATCATTTACAGATCATTTAGAACTCTGTACTGAAACCAAAATTCCTAATTACATAGATTTTACAGAATAAGGGAATATTAATTATTAAAAGGTAAATCATACATCCAACTAAGATTACTTAAAAACCTGGAAAGAGATAAAAAGAATGATGCACTCGGCAAATGGAGCCATCAGAAAGATGCCATAAATGCAGTGCTATCATGACACTGAAGAAGAAAGGAACAAAACGGAATATTTAAAATCTCTGAAGCCTTGTGAGTAAATGTATAACAAATGCAGCATGCAGAATTTCTGGGTGTACTGCAAGAGCCATAAAATTTATAAAATGAAGGTAGTGATATTATAGCAACACCTTCTCATTTTCATTGCATGTAGAAATGCAAATCAGTTAGCAGACAGCAAGCTTTACTCCACGCTTGGCTGCAGGAGTTATTTCAATACCAATAGTAACAAACAGCACTTACGGCTTGTAGTGCTTTCTATTTTCAAGGTGCTACACAAACAGACAATCCTCAAAATATCCAGTATCCAGATAACAGATAAACATTTATCCCTGCACTTTACAGATGTGCAAAGAAATTTAAGTGATTTGCCAAGGACCATACATTAGAACAAGGTTGTGATGGCTCTTGGGCACACACACAATAGGATTTTAAAATGCTGGAACACTGGATCTTTCATAACCAGAATCTTTATGGTCTGGGAAGCATGCAGGCTATTTCCTGCCTACAACAGTTGCTAGTGCAAGCATTGTCATAAGTTATCTCCTTGCAATTGGAGCTCTGGAGGCACCCAGACCACCTGTACCTGCACAGGAATCAAAGTGCTGAGAGAAGCGGGCAATGTCCTTGAAAGACCACTCTTTATGGTCTTAGAAAGGCTTTGGAGACTGGAGGAGCTCCTCAATGACTAGAGATAGGAATCAAGCCTCCAACATCTATTAATTATTGTAAAATGCTTATTTTTGCAACTATTTTCCCTTCCTTGTTTTAAGGAGATGGATCATATCTACAGGCCATGTTGCATCATAGCTACTTTGCCAGTAGCCTGTACAGAGTGGACACAGGTAAGAAGACTTGTGCATATCAGTGGGCAGCTACACCCTCTGTCTTTGGGAAACACATGTGAATGCTAATATTAAAAAACTAGGAATAATACGTAGTCAAAGGGTTATTCAGAGAGCAAACCAAAATTAGCACCTCATTAAAAGTTCCCCTATTTCCACTGACTCCACGCAGAGTAGTAAGAGCCCAGCTGCAGAAGCAGAGCGGGAGGTAACTATTTAATGAACTGTACATTTGAATGAGATGGTCATTTGGTGTCAGCACAGACAATGGGAACCTTCCTTTATGATTACTAGTTTCTGCTATTTGACTTTTTTTGGACACGTCTAATTATACATCTTCTCTTACCTGTCACCTAGCAACCTTAGATGTGATTTAATTATGTTTGGTGAAAAAAAAAATATTGGCTGACATAACAATATGCTTATTCTTTGAGTTGAAGTAATGTAATCAAAACTGATGTAAAAATCCTCAAAATACACACATTTCCCCATCTTTCAACTTATTACAGCTGACCAGTCAGGAGAGGTATTTAAATAAGTACTTCTTTTTTTTTAACTTTAGATCTTATTTATTTGGTATATGTGGCAAACAATATTTTACACAGAAAGGAAAGGAACCAAATTCAGCATAACACATTTATTCCATTCATTTGTTCTTTTTCTTTAAAGAAAAAAACGACATCTACCTTATCAAAGGAAGGAAACTATTGAAAATCTGGCTAAAATAGCTATAGGAGCTTTTTGCTTTATTTTAATCCTTTCCATTTTTATCATCTTTATGGATATTGCTCATGTCTTTAAGCCTTTATTTCTTAAATTTGCTTCTTTGTTTTTCAGTTTATGTATTCTATCTATCTTCCTTTATATTCCCTTAATTTTTTCAGTTCCATTTTGTTGTAGATATATTTTTCTTGTTTGCCTCCTCTTTATCTACTATTTTTTTCCAACTCTCCCTCATTTTTTTGCAGGGTTTTCCCCTTCAGCGTTTCCCTTCCAGGCTCACACTGCCAGCATTGTCTCTGGAGCAGCTGAAAGTAACAAGACGCAAACACCACTTGCCTAGGGGCCCAGGGATTTGTCAGCTACAAGATGCTTTGGAGAAAATGTTTTCTTCTAACTTAGTTATATCATTGCCTTAAAAAATGCCAGTTAAAGCATTTCAGTTTGGTACTTTAAAATATAGATAATGTGTATTTATTAAAAACCCCCAACTTTTTCTAGCAAAATATTAAGTCTAGTGGAGAAGTAATGCCTCACATTTGATGATTTTGAACTTTTTCAATCTGTAGATCACTGTAAAGGATTAATGGGGCTGTGGAACTGACTCATTGAAGAAGTTATGATGTTGTAACAGCTGTATATAGCAGTATCTGTCATTGACTGCTATACCGTAGAAAGTGTGGAGATGGCACAAACATACCTGATACCAGTGAAAAAGATCATATATACTTTTGGCAGGTGTCCCATTGGCTTAAAATTCTACATTAAAAAGATACGCAGCTAATTTTATAATTTTTTTTTCTGCATAAAGCAAGTGCTTTGAGCAGTTTTTTCTTGCTATCACTTTTCTACAAAATCATAAGGTTGTTGTACTGCAAGCATTTACATTCATACTGAAGTCCATGCACAGTAAGTTAAAGTGGTCTGTTGACACTGTCTATTGAGGTAAATCCCGAGTCAAGACCAAGTTTGCTTCCTATACAGAAGGCAAGCTCCCCCTCAAGCAAACCTTCTTCATGTATCAGTCATTCAGACAGGACACAGAGCGTGGGATGCGTAGCCACCCCAGGCATTGCATCAGAGCTGTGTAGACATAGCCATAAATGCCAATGGAATGACTTATATTGTGTAAAGTGAAGTCTGTGCATAAGCTTTTGTGAGAACAAGGCCTAACGTTGTTTTTAATATAAAAACATTTTATACAACTCCTCCCACATTTCTTAAAACTGCATCCCTAATTATGGAGTGTGGAGATCTACTATAAGTGATTAATGTTGTTTTGTATGTTGTTATGGAAACAAACCAAGTAGGAGTCTCTGCTTTGTGTATAGAATTTCCAGTCAAATTTTACAGTAAATAGCTAAGCTTTCCAGTATATAAGCAACAACACCATATGGCCATTAATCTCCACCCAAAGACTATGTCCTCACTTGCCACTACTTGTTAAAATTAAGGTCTTTCCAGGAATAGAGTAAAAATCAATGGACCTGCTCCACCCTGTCACTGGTCAGTAAGCAACAAAATGTGGTCATCTCTATTAGGGACAGTTTATAAGAGTGAACACTTGACAAACTTGATCAAAACATTCATATGAAAGTAATGCTTAAATCAAACTTGAGTTGACAAATTCCGCAGCTCTCAGGACAGAACACCTGCCCTGGGGATGCTACAGCCATACACAGGAATTTATGGAATATAAGTTCCCAACAAATTAATGATGCATTCAAAAGATATAAATTTCTAAAGCATTATTTGGTATTGAACATGTGTGATGCGGGTACCTTCCAGCCAAAATGGAGATCAGTGTTCCCTAAGGAACTTACTGTTCAATAAACAGAGGTTTGCAAAAAGGTTGCGAGCAAGATGAAAGGTGAAAGCCACATGAAGAAAGAAAACATCAAAGGGGAATGGTTTAGTAAGAAAATACCAACGTTAATTTTGCTTCTGTGGGAGTTAAATGACCTGGATAGACCAGATCATGATTCTTGTCCTAATAATTTTTGGTTTCTGCATATAGAGATAAACTTCAGCACTGCGTATCTGAATCTAGTCCTGTGTTGTGGTCATCTCCTCTCCCTGCACCTGACAATGGGACTGACTATCCCTTTCCTTTGGACTCCTCCAAAGATGACTGTAATTCCACAAGGACCCTCTCTGCCATCAACAGGCATTACTGATTACCTTAGCTCTTAGTTTGTACACTCCTGGACAGGTTCCCAAGCAGATAAAAATGTTCTCCCCAGCGTCAACCCAAAAAAGGGAAAGTGCATCCATTTCCTGATGAACTGTGGTACCAGACAAATTGCTTGTAAATGTAGTCACCACCAGTTCATACATGAGTGGAAGTCCAGTGGTTTCCTGCCTTGCCCACTCTTTTGTCCCGTCTTGGAGTCACACCAGAAGCACTCCTGGATTTGCCTGAAGTGATCACGACTAGCCCAAACACACAATAATCATTACAGGTGGCTGTTTCCTAGCTGCTGAGCAGTATCAGACAGGCCTCATTTGGCCTCAGAGACATGCACCTGGATCAAGTCAAAACCTGTCCTGCCATTAAGACCCATCAGCAAACCTCAGCAATTAGAGGTTCCCCCTTTGGGGTCTGAGGCACGTTCTCAAACACACCACAAATCTGCCTTTTTGATATCACATTGGTTCCTTGTCGAAAAGCCAGCCACTTCACCCCCACAAGGCATGGCAACTTCCTTAGATCCCCAGGAGCCCCAGGAGGGGAATGGAAACTGCCCCAGCCCTGCTTTATCACCTCCTTATTCTGCCTCTTGATTCTACCACTGATACCAATTTTTCTTGCTCGTATTTTTGCTCTGAGGGATTGTAATGTCACTCTGGATAGGATGACAAGCTTCCTCACCCATTCCTGACCAAGAGACACTTCTGCCTGGGAAAACACTAATAATGAGCCTCTTTTGACAGTGGATATTTATGCTGCCCTAGCGCCCTTTGCTGCATCCCTGGGTGATTTCTAACCAGGCCTTAATGTGATCCCATTAGTTATCCTGCAGCTTTGGGGACATCTAATACACACCCTGCCTGAGTGTGTACAGCTACGGATATAACCCCTACAGTCCTCTGCTGCCTCCTCCTAACTCTTCTTACTGCTAATTCAGACATCAGGCTGGAATCTGGCTGAAGGACAGGGCTTAAATATCCTTCCTGGTACACAGAACAACAGTTTGTCCATCATCTGAATAAGCAGTGCAAAGTGTCTTTACAATGAAGCATTCAAGAGGACTAGGCAAAATAAACAGTAGTCTTTTGTTCAGGCTTGTTTGCCTGAGCAATGTTTTACAACCTTTGGGCAAAGTTTCTCTTTTTTTATCAGAATGGAAAGCAATGCCATTTAGGTGGCACAGAAGGTGAATCACAGGACTTGTAAAATTACAGAGGCAGGTAATAAGAATATTATAGGGTGTTTCATAGGTGATATAATTGCAGTTATTTTTGATAATAAAAATCCATTGAAATTAGGATTTGAATTACACATAAATGTAGTCATAGGGCTGTACTTCTAAAATCTCAGATGAGTACTTGATTCTCATTTAAAAGTGAAACCAGGATTGAATAACCAGCAGCCAATGCTACTTCTCTACAGCAAGAATAACTAATACAGAGGGAGTGAAATGAATAGAGCTAGCAATGCATTTCCCCCCCAGCATATCAAGCAGGTTTTCATACGGAAGCAGTGGTCATCAATCACTACCTCATTACCAACCTGTCATCTGGGTTTAGGCTAAATGTATTCTGGCTTGCTGCCATACTAAATGTTCAATGAAACATCCTTAAGGCTCTCTACAAGTTCAGCTGAAGTCGCACATGCTATACATCAAAGAGGAACATTAGCGTTATCATAGCTTAATAAATAGTGCCATTCTGGCAATGTAATCCTATGTTCTAGAGCTATCTTCCATTCCCAGTATTATACTGCTTAAGTAAACAATCTTGCTGTCTTGTGTGAAGTTTATTTAGTGATAAATGCATGTAAAGATAATTAGTCATACTGTTATAGATACAGTTCCATCCCAGCTAAAGAACATAAGCAAAAATAGCATAGCATTTTAAAAGCATACAATGACATAATGAACTTTATCTTGAAGCATTAGTTCATAATTCTTGCATATTGTGGTTTATTATCCAAGTTTCACTGCACTGGAAAACAATGATGACAGTTGAAGGACCCCATATCAATGTCTTTTCAAAATAACGTTGGCTTGAATACGGGACTTTTGCATACCCCTGGGATGCAATACAGCCACTAAGATGACTGCAAAATATATTTCAACAGCTGTGAATACTACTTGCTTTAGGAATAACTCCTGACTTAAGTAAGGATACTTATAATTAGTCATTCATTTCCATGCACACTTGGAGCACTAAGTCCGGAATTTCTGTTTACATTAAAAAATGCCAATAAAACATACATCTAGATTCTAAAGTGACAGAAACTTCAAGAGGCATCTTAAAGCAAAGCCTAATAACACATTTTTATATATGTGAATCAGTTTAGCCTCTTAAAATTATTTTAAAATAATGAAAAATAATCTAGAAATTTAAGAATACTTTTTTTGTCCTTGTATAAAAACTTTCATTTATAAACACTACATTTGTTATGCAATCAGGCCTTACTATTCCTAAACTAAAATATGAGAAACAGCTGCAGTATGTTCAGTCATAGATTTTCCAAATGATATTAAGTATGTAGCAGGAAACCTGTCCTGACTAGTAAGCTGGGCTTGTTCTATGCAAAATACATTGAACTTAAACCATGTATTCAAGCCCTTACCTGTATCTGACACTGTTCCTTCCCATTGTGCATTGATCTAAATAAAACAGTAGCTGCACCAACCCTTGACCTAAGTACAACTGGTAAGGGAGAAAAATCACGAGTCAGCATCCTTCCTTTACTAATATATTTGAAAAGAAAAAGTTACATACCAAAGAGCGCTCCCCACATTACCGTAAGTCAACAGAAGCTGAGGACACTTTTCAACAAGTAAAGAATAAAAATTGCATGGTGTTTGGATGGTGTCCTTCTTGAGAAGGGATGGCAGAAGATGCTCTTTACAGAGCGCATGTCCTGCTTGGCAAAAACAATGCTGGATGCAGAATCCTTCTCCCACATGTTTACTGAGGCATACATACACAAGGAAAAGCAATTCACTTTAACTGAAGTTCTGACAAACTGAAGAGGCTGCTAAATGATTCTTTGGTCTGAACAAGGCTTATGATGTATATTGCTTACTTAAACCAGGCTCTCCCTTTCCTGTTCTGTTGCCTCACCTTCTAAGCCGCTTAACTAGAAGTCAGTCTTGGGACAAATTTGATTGTCTGTGGAGTCTTAGCAACAGAGACTGGATTTCCAGATATACATCTGTAGAATGAACTTGTCCTTTCAATTTTGAGTTGTCTTGCTGTTTGCTTGCCTATTCCACCACATTTAAGTTCTCTTTTGCCTTTAAGGCAAGGTCTCTGCTACAAAATGGTGACACTCGAATAGTTGCATTTAGCGCTAAGAAAAGGTGAGATGTCAAGAAGCAGTAGTAGTTGCACAGTTCTGGCACTCCTGAGAGCAATAAGAGTGTATTTTGTGTGGTTCCTGCTCAGGACTGCAAAGAAAAGCTGTGATAAGGTTTTCCTTTTACTCTTTCTGTTTCTGCATATATACAAAGGGCCAGGCATCAAACTTGCTGTTAATAGTGTGCAATAATATAGCTTAAAAAGCTTACACAGGTTTCATTTAAGCCAAACATTAGATACAAAATGCATGGCTTCCATCAACTGCTTTAGTAATAACTTCAGTGGAAAAAAGATCAGAATTTATATTCTTAAAAGTTACACATTGTTAGGCTGTATTTTTTTTATATTTACAAAGATACTGAAGAAAAAGTATGAAAAAAAAAATGTTGCATGTGAAAATCTCACTAGATCCTTGATAAAACTAAGGCTGTTCTCATAGGACCACAGCACTAAACAGTTCTGTCTTTAACCCCAACCTTAACTCAGTGGCATTTTTGAGGTCTACAAAACTGTTAGCTTAATTCAGAAGCTGAAAGCAATCACTAAACACAACAACAATGAAAAAGGGCATTAAAAGATGTATCAGTTAAAGGCATACTATCGTTTTCCTGTGTATTTGGTGCACAACAAGGGAAGGGGAAAAACTGTGCTTCGTTTACTACATACCTTTTTTTACAACAGAAGCCTGCAAATGGGCTTGCAGCAGGTCTGTCCTCTTCCATGCCTGATAGCTTACAGACTTAGCTGCCTGACCAAGCAATTTGGATCCAGATCCTTCAGTGCAGAAATTATCAGATTTACAAAGCTTCTGACAGCTTTTGCTTCTGAAGTTTCAATTTGGCTGCTAGACTAAATTATTGCAAGATCCATTTAGCATTACTACAAATTCTGATTATCTACTTCTTTAGGTTTGTTTGGTTTGGGGGTTTTTCCCCCCTCCCTCTATAAATATACATGGGTCAGGATCCTGTGACAGCTCAGAGGACTTAGTGTCCAGCTGTTGTTCCATATGTTCTCTAGACCAACACCTGCTGCAGAGATACTACCAAGACCTCATGGTTGGCAAGCTGCTCTAATTCCACTCAGCTTGTAGGTTGAAAGGTCACTCCTTTAATGCAGTCAGTTTGTGGCTTCCACATTAAAGAGAGGGAGTTACTATCACTGCTGGAGCTCTATTTTATGAAATCCAGTGACAGTAAAACCAGATGCCCTCTACTTTCATAATTGCTTTAACTGTCAAGTACATCTTAGAAAAATAACTTCTAGGGCCTGATGAGAGGACAAGCCAACCTCTCCACGAACAAGAGAATCTTCTAACTCAAAGCTATGACATTACTCAAGGACCCTAAAGAACTGGCTGAAGGCATGGTCTAAGGACAAGATTCATTTGCTCTTCTTTTTATTTCAGAGATACTATGAAAAGAGAATTGAAGATAAAGAGGCTTTTTTCTACTCTCTAACTCCCACTATAGAGGAGCCCGTAAGATCAAAACAAGATGAAGAACAGAGCAGAAAACGCTATATGTGAAGAAAGCAAATGCTATGAATAGACTCTAACAGGACCTTAAACAAAACTTTCGATAAACAATGATGACCCTAAGTAACTAAATACGACTACTACGCTGTAGCCCTTCAGCACTAATTTCCACAGACAAAACAGGGTGTGAAAACAGGTTCAAGGGACATAGCAGCACATCATCCAATCTTACTAAAAATTGGCACACCTTATTAAAAATTTTACCAGGTTATACTTTCTTTACATGACAGCAAAACATCCTTTTTTTCTGGCTGGAGTTTATACACACTTAAGTGATCAGTGCCAAATCCCAAGACGAAAAATATTTTAGATGCCTACTGAATTAGACAGAACAGAAAAGTAAGAAAGTGGGTAAGGTATACACAAATAATAGGTGTAGATTTATGGAACAGCTTAGGCCAGCATTTCCAAATATTCCCCACTGCAAAGAAGCGCTCCACAGTCACTGACCTGGCATAAGATGAGAAAATGGGAAAGCAGGCTGTATCTTTCCACTGTTCCACCTTACCTATTTCCAGAACTAGAGAAAAGACAGTTTTCTCTAACATGGGAGTCAGGGCTCTCCAACTTGTCTGCACCCATGTTGCAGTTTCATGGAATTGAGTCTGCACCATGATTAGCTCTACGTGATCTGAACTCCATGGCAGCTCTGAATAGAGCCAAGTGACCTGACAGCAGATCAACACACAGAGACACGTACCACAGAAAAAATAAGGCCACTTTATAAACCAAGGGCAGTCTTGAAGACTACCCAGCAACTCCAAGACTGGCCTAGAAGTGTGCAAAAGTAAAACCTCCATCAACAAGTCACCGCCCATTTTCAAACACGCAGCTTACATAGGGAGAAGAGAATTAGACCTTTGTTCATAAACACACTTACAGCAAATTTAACAAACTTTAATGGCACTACCTTTTAATGACACTACCAATGAATTAATTTTCCTGATTTCAATGTTAAAATTGCATCAATATATTTTTTTACTTTTATTATATATCTAAGAGAGAATCCTTTCTGTTCATATGTGCAGTTTGAACAGCTGTATATGATGCCAAATGCAAACATTTAAGGGAAGTTCCAGCATATTAAATTTAACCCTCATTTCTCTCTCAATGACAGATGCAAGAATTCCAACTAGGTGGATTTTATGAACAGTTAAATGATTTGTATTCAGAGCAACATTAAAAATCCCCATGACAAAGTGTACTTGAACAAAAATACCCTCCTTGTGACACATCCTTTACAAATAATGTGTTTTCATTTTTCATATGTTGCATCTCATTTATTTTATTCAGGCACACATAGTTAAATCTACAAGATACGGAAAGCTTCCAATACCTTTGAAATAATAAATCATTTCCTACAGAAGTTTTCACCCACTGCAAGGCTGCTGCTTATTAATCAAACATTATCAGTATCTATCACTGCCCAGCGCTAAACAGGAAAGGCACCTCATTTTGAGTTTTGACTTTTATTCACTGGTTAGTCCCTGACCCTTATACTACTGCATGCTTATTAGAAATATGGAAACCCCTACTGCATGGCAGATCTTACTACAAGGAGTTTTAGGAGTGTTATACAAGCAGAAGCATATTTTTCTTCAAGAACTGAAGGAAACAAAGTCAAGCTGCTCTTCCAATTGGCAACACAAATGCAATCACATTGTCTTCAAAGCTCTTGTCCAACATGTAAGTAAAATGTAACCATGTTAGCAAACTACTTCTGCTCTAGATCTTTTCATATCTGAAATGTTTCATTTTTGATAAATTATTAAAATTTCATTTCAGAAAACAGTACATAGGATACAATACATCTTTAACAGTATAATCCTACGGGGGAAAATTTAAAGAAAATGGTACAATGTGAGTAAGAACTTGTCTGATAAAAATTTCACCTTCCTTGTGATCATTGAGAAATTGCTGGATTCATGTCAATAATGCAAAATAAAACTTTTGCATTATTTAATTTGCTATTTTGGTCTTTACACATCTTTTTCAAAATACTGGAACAGAAACGAAATTTGGGGAAGCACCACAAATTGCAAGTGGTTAGGAATGAAGATTTCTATAGCTCCAAGGAAGACTGAATGTTTGCCAGCAAGAACACAGTCTAGCTCCTCCACAGCACTTTTACAATACTGAGCATTTTTATAGCACTTTTAGTGCTAAGTTTCACTATTCCCATATGATAGTACAGAAGAATGAAGTCGGCCAGGAGGCCAATAGCCAGACCCCAAGTCTCACTCTCAGCAGAGCATCGCACCACACTGCTTCCCTCCAGTGATCTACTGTGGTTCATGATTTATATTTTTGTTATTAACCAAGTGAAAAATTAAAGGCAATGAACATGGCTTCCAGTTAAAAACAACCACCATCACCTGCCACAGCTGCAATTCACTCAACTCTCCTTTAACTAAACAGTTTGCGTATTCTATAGCTTTCTGAATGAACACTGAACACCACACTTGCATCTATGATTATTCACTCTGCAAGGCTGATTAAACACATTCCATTCTTGCAAGCATGGCAGGTCTACAGAAGTGACTGAGCTACAATGTGTATTTTTCTATGCTTCAATACAATAAAGGGCACATTCAGCACATGCAAAGGCCCATATTTGCATTTGAAAAATAAGGAACCAACTGGCCAATGTAAGGGGTGTATGAAGACTCTTATGTCCCTACGATTTAAAAAGTGCTAAGATTTCAAAACTTTCTTTACTTAATTTTATTGGGCTTTCCAGAAAAAGCTGTGCACAAAGAAGGCATGGATTGTAACAATTACGGGTGAATTCTTTAGATTCTGTCTACTGGGAGAAGGAAATCAGTTTTTTTAATGTAAATTAACTCCAAGCTTTATTATGAAGAAGCTACTACAGTAACAAAACAGGAAGGAACTTTATCCCAGTGATTAGCACAGACACCACAAGCGAGCACCTTATGCTTCCTGCACAGAATAGTCACTGTGTCTCTCTCCCCCAGCTCTGCAAATTTCTTTCTGCTAGGAACAGGCAAGAACTCAAAACTCTGAGTGTAAGGAGACAAACCTACAATTTAAAATCCCATAATCTGGAACAACTTCAGGATCAGTAGTAGTCTGGAACTCAGGCTAACTGCACTAACCCCTGGCGTAGCACCATGCCCCGAGCTCCTGTGCTGAAGCTGCAGAGGAGGCTCAGCTATCACCTCGGGCTCCAGCATGGAAGAGCTCTGCTAGCCCGCCAGGGCCTTCCCGAGCTTTGTGTGGAGAGCGTGGGGGATCAGCCACCTCACCCAGGTGAGGATCAAATAATTAAAACTGCCTAAAATCTATTCAGAATAGGCACCACAATGCTTCACATTTTGGACCTCCCCTTTTCCCTTAGCCACCAAGAGTGTTTTTTCTACAGCACAGTTGTGAATATCAAACTTGGGAGCCACAAGCTACATAAGAATGTAAAGACCTGCTCTTTGGTCACCCAAGTACGTAAAATCTTCTTCGGAGCATTTTTTTTTGGTTTTGAAGCAACCTTTATCTAACTCTCTAAAGGTTAAGAAATCTCCCAGATAAAAATTTAGCCATCAGTTTTCATCTACAAAAGATTTGTATTGGGCCATAATAGCAGAATCAGGCCTGTGTTTCCCAGCAAACAGAAAAGCAATCACATCTAAGTCACCTGTATACTGAAATAATGAATTGCGATATTTTCACTCTCTAACTTCAAAACAATATACTAACTATAAAATCAGAATAACTGTTTCTTTTAGAAGGTATGTTCCATTCTCATTTAAAAAATCCAATGTATTAGAGAAAAAGCTATAAATATTGTACTGTTGAGAAATGGTCTTTGATAATGGTTAATGATGTCATCTCAATTTAAATAAGAACCTGGTACTGAAATTTCATTATCTACTGAACTGTTAGAATCTATTTAAAAATACACATCACACTCAAATAAACAACCATCTATTACCATCAGTCACAAACCAACAATGAACTATTTCTAACAAAAAAAATCCTAAGAAATCTGCAGCGAGTTATACCATGTTCCATTACATCAATGAAACAATAACAAACAAAACCTTGACAATTCTTAGAAATGTAGTAATAGAGCACAAGTTTCTACTTGGTAAGTAACTAGTAATTTCAACACAATGGCAGGATTAACATTAACAATTAATTGTCTGAAATCTGTTGATCTTTAAATTCTCATTATTCTTTTTTTTTCTTCCTATGAAACTAATCACCAAAGATCATTAGAGGGAATGTTGAATCATCATACTAGCTGTTGAATGCATTTTCACTTTCTCTAACGATTCATGTTCAGCTTACATTTTTAGCACAAATAAATGAAAAATAGCCAAGGGATTTCCTGTGAAAGAAAACACTGTCAAGGACAATGAATATGGTTTGATACTATAAAACGTGCACAGAAGACTATCTATGTGACTTTATGCACAAGGAATGTCAAATTTGATCTCATGCCTATAGGACACACCTGTACTCTACACAAACCCACAATAGAGAAATATCTGCATACCTGTTAACCTTTCTTTTAAAAGATTTGCCATGTGATACATACTATAATATTTATATACTCTATCCTAATTATATACAGTCTTAGTAATCATTAACATATGTATTCACACAGTGTCTTTTAATTTCATAGTAAAAGCAACCATACAACTGGCATCTCCAGAAAGTATAGATTAGAATAGTAAAGAACAATTTTCAAGTATCATGACCACAAGTGGTTCAAAAGCCTGGATAATCTCTATCCACTCAAAATTCAAGACACAGCAGCAAAAATATTTACACAGCTTTGTTAAAGATTACTTACTATAGTGAACATGTAAAATTTTCTTCTCAGATATTTGTTGCCCTTAAAAACTACCATCCCATTAAAAGTAAAGAGATCTGGAAGGTGGTGGACATGCCTTCCCATGATGGTAGAAGCTATTGTAGTGGGTAAGAAAACTACAAATACCACTGGAATAGGAAAGTTTTTCAATTAATGCGTTGAGCCTGAAGGAAGGACTGAGGGATTCCCTCAGGCACAGACCACAGGCAAAGAAAGCTACAGGTCTCAGAAGGCCTTCAGACTGTGAATCCCAACCAGACAAACAGAATCACTAGTGAGTGTGCCCCACATTACACAAAGGACCAAAACTGGCCTCAAGCACACCTAGCTGTCAGGATTTTCCCCTGAAATTAGGTAGCTGCCCTTCATTATACCAAACTGTTCCTAGATCAACAAAGGCCTGACTACCAAGCAATGATGAAAAGGGAAGCAGATGACTGAGAAGCACAAGACAACCACCAGGTCAGACAGAATCCTTGACCCCTCCAGCAGTGGCTTCCTAGAGACCACTTTCCCAAAGCAGAGAAGTGGCAGAGCAAGAAGTTTTCCTAAAGCAATCTCTAAAAGTCCTTCAACAAGTACTACAAATCTACCACACAAATCCAGGTTTTGTCTTAATTTGTCAAGTCAATTCAACAAGCAGATACACCCCTTGTTGAATGGGTAGTGAAAGGAATATGAATTCAGGAACATTATATTTATGAGACATAAATGTGTACAGGAAGACTGCTTAAAACTTTACTCATTAACACAAAAAAGTGCTTGCCATCTTCTCACCAATTATTGGCACTAAACAAGTGAGATTTTGATACCCTTCCTACTCCTTTACAGTCTTTAAAAATAAATTAAAAAAAAAAAGCAACAAGCCTAAGTTTTTAACTAGCCTTTTATTCTTCATAAGCAAGATGAAGGAAAGTAAGGAATTTCTAAACCTATTGTTTAAATTTTGCAGTGTCAGCCCTCCTATCGTAATAGGTAGAACAACGTTTCAAAAAGTGTCTGATTGCATTAAATACATATTGGACCACATGCACTCTCCTTACAAGGAAAGAGAGCTCAACTAAAGCAAATGGATATGCACCCACTTACCAGCTGTATTTTAGATGGTTGTTCATTCTGTGTCTGAATGTTAACATGGAAGTAAAAAGATGGCAGCATAATTAATACTCTACATCTAAAAGATAAAAGTAAATGACTCATGGAGTGAACTTTCAGAAGCAACAGGTAAGCAAGCAAAACTCTTTAGGTGTAAGGCACTGAAGTGTGTAAAATCAGAATATGAAAATACAGTATCAAACATCACCATTTTGTTCAATATTTTCTTTTCTAATGTACTTCTCAAACATCAAAATGCTTAAAAATAAATGCTTGAATAAACTCCCAAAACGTGCTAAATAATGTTAGATGAAGTAATCTGCTAAGATATTAAAAAATTTAACTACTCTTAAAACAGTATGAATCAAATTGATATACTTAGCTCTGCATTTCTTCAGGGAAACTGTCCAACATCTTGGAAAGAGACAGGAAAGTCTTTTGTAAAAAATGTGCAGTAGAGATTGTTACGCTAAGTAGTTTTTTGGTAGGAAAGATGAGTAAATAACAGCATGAACGTCTGTGTAATTTGCAAGTGAATAACTTAAGGATGCCCATGGGCAGATTATTAGTATTTTTTGAAAGTGTCCTAAGACTATTAATAGTAAATAAGCTGTTTTGTGCATCTGAGCCTTAAAAGCTTTCCACTGCCTACTGCTTCTGATGTGTATCAGGAAGGTTCCACCAATATCCAGAGCAGTAGTGACAGAACTGGAAGAACAGCTTACTACAAATGCCAATAGTAGAAAAAGATGCCTCAAACATAAAAATTCTTTGATGTATATATATTGTTGGTCTCCAGGAAAGATGCTGCACTAGGAATAAAAGCAAGTTCAAACATCTGCTATAAGCATGTAAGAACAGGTTCTTTCCTTTTCTAATATAACTATATTCCTTTTGTTTTTTAATAACAAAATTTTTTAGATTAAAGAGTAGCAGAAGATGAGAATAACGTGAATATTGAGGACTAACACGTTTTGTATTAGTACCAGTTTACGGTGTAATTTGTTTATAATACTTTTCACATGAGACATGAAAAAATTAAGAAATATGTTATTATAGAAGAGTGCATTCATCCTCCAAGCTGTGAGCCATGAGCTATGGCTCTCCAGGAGGCAGACTATAAAGAAGTCCTGTACATGACTGCACAAACTTGTGTAGACCTTCTTCCTTGGGACTTAATTTCATGCAGTTGCAGTTCAGTGTGCAGTTTTGATCCTGTTCTGTACTAAATTGCAAATGCATCTATCACTGGCCTTCTCATGGATCTTTATTTAAAAAAAAAAATAATTTTTTTTCATCTTAATTTTAAAATTATTCAGGTTACTGTAAGGCAATTGTGAAATGCTTTGAATTGGTTTTCTCCAAATCCTGCCACTGCTCTTTGTCACTGTTGCTCTTCAAACTGTTCAAAGTGCTCTCTCTGACTTCATGACCCATCCTGATGACTTCATTTTCATTATATCTAATCCCAAAGTCTCACAGCTTTTTGCAGCTAAATGGATTTGAGTAGTTTGTTTTGTCACAATAAAATGTAATTCCAAGTGTTTTCCCTGGCTCTGCAGCCTGTATTATATTTTACTGTATAAGGATACTGATGCCTGAAAAGCCAGTGTTGTCACCATTTAAAATCCTGGGTAAAAAGCACCATATTTGCAAGATTCTGAGACAGTGACAACCCTTGTCTACAAGCATCAATAAAACCAACCAAGAAACTAAGCTAGACACACATTTATTTTGAGTATCTAGCTGATCATGTTTCCAACAACATCATTCTTTTCCTGCACTACCTTCCAACACATTATTTTTTACCCCTGCTTGTTGTGGTTTATCTGGTCTTTAGGCTTTGGATTCCTTGCAGCAAAAACTGTATCATCTATAAAGTGTCAAAATACTTATGAAATTATAAAATAATACAAAAAAACCAC
The DNA here is from genome assembly GCF_000737465.1 of Haliaeetus leucocephalus. Taxonomy (NCBI): domain Eukaryota; kingdom Metazoa; phylum Chordata; class Aves; order Accipitriformes; family Accipitridae; genus Haliaeetus; species Haliaeetus leucocephalus. The sequence goes on from NW_010973284.1 coordinate 18,320,556, forward strand.
CCAAAACCCTCCAAAAATAGAGCTGAAGATCCTAAGAACCTAAGGCTGCACAATGCTTGTGCTATAGCTCCATCTTTAACCAAAATGCCTTATATTTTACATGACTTGCTACATTACCTCTGAGCCAAACAGGTCTTCACAAAGAGGCCTAAAAGCATAATTTTGGGGAACATCTTAAATGCCAAGCAACAGAAAACAATTCTGAAAGACAACCAACCAGCAGATAAATCCTGGATATGCTTTCAAATGACTTTGCCTCTAAACTTTTCCCTCTGGAGGTGATAAGTGAAAAAGCAAGTGAAGAGAAAAAGAAAATTCAGAAATACAAGGTAAAACAAAACCAGACAAGCAAACAAATAAAAGTCTGTTCACGACCTGAAATGAGAACTATTTTGAATATGACATATTTCCTCCATAAATGTCTGTGCTGGCCATGGGCCTACAGGCCCCATATGCAGATTTCATGTCCTCCAAATTTAGTTTATGAATCAGGAGTACGATGCACAATTTTTTCCTATAGCACAAGCAAAATGAACATCTGTTCACTTTTTGCCACGTAGGTTTATATCTGTGTGGGTGGGTGTGAACAGAGCTCTTGATGTGTAATATTCTTCCCATCTGCACACCAGGTGGCACTGCATAGTTAATCAGAAGATAATAACAGGCATGAGGAGATTACTTACTTTTTGGTGAAGAGACAGTAAATCAATCTCACAGGGTTTTTTTAAAAAACAAGGTACATCAATGCTTGGACTTTTAATTTCTTTTTTTGGTGTGTAATTTCATTGCAATCAATGGAATCATCTGATTATATTATTGTTCGAATGCTATGTTAATTAACTATGCATGACTGCAATTATCACAAAGGTTCTTTCCACAAGGGATTTAATTTATTTCTTTTTTAGGTACAGTTTTAACCCTTGCAAGCAGGATATACTATTTAGGATACATCCAAACAACAATCTGTTTAGATTTACTCTGTATGCTCATCTAACCTACCATTTCACAGTATTTAATACAACCTCTGAATACCTTAATACAGTAAAACTGACTTTATAGCAATTCAACATCACAAGATGGAGGAAGAAACAAGAAAGCTTCATTACTAGCTGCATTTGCCCTACAATGAGAAGTTAACTAGAAAGTTAGTTTGTGCTGCAAGTTTAAGCCTACAGACACTAAAGTTAAAGTGTCTAAGCAATTTCTGGGAATGGGGGCTTAAGATTTTTTTAAATATTTTACCAAATAAAACTATCTTTGAAGATATATTTTTATCTGAACTTTATATAAAGAGAATGTAAATGTTATATAAAACCTCTATGTTATGGTGAAATGTTACAGAATAAGGATAGAGGTTTGTGTAAAAGTCTGCAGAAAATATGTTTATGGTGATAGCCTTTCTATATATTTGTCTGAATGTCACATGAAACGTCCTTAAATACTTTAAATATTTAGGTCATTCATTTTCATTCAATTAAATAGTTGTATAAAAAAAAATTGTTTTGTATTTCCTCTTTCAAAAAGAATATACAATGCTTTGTGGAGTCTTAGAAGACAGAACCACAGAATCCTGTTTTCCAAAGAAAGTAGCTGAACTTCAAGAAGGGTGAGTAATAAAAGCCTAGTATTTCTGCATTTGCTCTGATAGCCAAGCAAGACACATACACATAGACATTCTTTGTAAAAATCATAAGTATTCTACCCTGAAAATCAACCAGGAGACACAGTAACACAAAGTGTTCAGACTACTCTGTTCTCCATAAGATACCTTTCGCTGCTGTACTTTGCTGTCTCTGAGGACCATGTGCTCTCTCCTCTAGCCCCTCACCCCATCATTGATTTCTCTTTTTGCTCTCAGCATGCTGATTCTCTGTTGCCCTGAGTCTCTATGGTGTTCACAGAAGGCAGCAACTGATGTGAGACTTTTTTTTTTTAATAGTAAAATTTTCAAAATGATTTGTCAGCTCAATCACCAATTCTTCACAAACATTTCTTATCAAAAAGCAGAGCTGATTCTAGGTAGAGCATGTTGAGTGTAATCTATCAAATCTGGAAAGGATTTTTTTTTTTTTCCTATGCATAAGTTTAGAGGTTAATTTTAAAACTTTGAAAGTTCAATTGGGAGGTTTAATTCATATTCATTAATGTTTGTGAATAACAAAATAAAACTAAAATATCTGTAACTGTTAGATAAACAGAATTTTAAAATGAAAATTTTAAGGACTCTGATTCTACATCTCTAATTCTTAATTGGCATTTTTAATTGCCCATTGAAATAAGACTGAATAAGTTTAGAAATTGCACCAAGCTAAATGACAATGAAAAGAACTAAAAAATATAGTTGAGACTCCCAGAATATATTTAACAGGTTGTTCCTCCCTTTGTATGGGTGCTGCCTTTTAGTCATGTGAAAAAATTCTCATGTGTGCTATTGTCTATCATTACTTTTGATGTAAGAAACTGAGATTCATGGACTACCCTTTATGTTAGCTGTAATCTGAAATCAGGACTGCTGGGGAAAAACAGAAGAATGGTCTATCTCTTGGGTCCTGGTATGTAAAACACAAGATACGTCTGCTGCCAAATGTTGCAAAATATACATCTTTGTAGAGAGGAAACTGAGAGGACATGAGAGTAAATGATGGACAGGGAAGAGGCAATTAATCTATTGATCCTCTAGAAATAAACAGAAGTACAGCATTAAGAACTAGCTGGATGAAACACAGTTCAGATAAAGCGAAAAACAGGAAATTGAAGGAAAGAACTACCAAAAGCAAAAAAAGGTAACAAGCAATCCTGTGACTAAGATTCACCTACCATTTGTTCTGAGGTTCTGCTATCAGAGGGCAGCATTGCCTTCCAGTATGCCATTGCCCAGATTGATCTCTTTCATTACCACTTATCCAGGTAACTATGAAAGCTTTTCCTTGGATCCAGTCTTTGCTAGTTCAGCGTATGTCTTCGTAACCCCAAATTCCACATCAGTCTCTACAACATTATACACACAGCCACAGCCTACGTGGGAAAGATAAGATGGTGCAAAATAAAATAGTATGGAGGTAAGGTGTGACTCAAATTGAGATCCTAGAAGTTGCCAAAGGTTCGTGACACATAGTGGCCATCTGTTCATTTTCAGGTGTAGTACAAGTTGTTTTTCTGAGCTTTAAACAGTGACTTAAATGCACCAGACCTACTGGCTGGAGAGAGTCTTTCACGGTAAGATAAGCCACCATAGTCTCAATGCCTCAGTAAGCAAAGACTTGAAGCTAAGTATTTTTTATTATTATTATTATTTATTTTAGAGTAAGGCTGTTAACCTGTATCCCTTTGTGAACTTCTCAGGAATTCTTTACCCTTCAGGTCTGAAACAGAGCAAATATGTTCACTAGAGCATACTTTTAACACCTTTCCAAACAGCTCTCACAAAAAGCTTTTGCTATTCATTTTTCTTCAGTAAGGTCACTTGCTAGAAGTGATCAAACCTCAGTCACCTGTTTTACCTTTTATAGACACAGCTGAGGGGTGTACTTTCCCTACCTCATGCAACATTCCCACAGAGCAATGGACTTTTTCATGATGCATAACTGTGTGGAAAATAGCTTTCAAATTTCTCTTTGCATCTCCACCTGCCCTTATGCAGCTGGATATTTACAAGTGCTCTTCCAGTTCATGAATCACACATGGACTCTTGTACAATCCTGATGGACAAATTCTTGAGTTCCGTATCATTTGCAAGACTAAAGGTGTGCTCTTCAAAAATCACATCACTATGACAAAATCCTCTTACAGCGTACTCCCTCTTCCTAACAGGGACTTCATCTTCTTTTACACACCCATTCACTTTTTCTTTCTTCTGCTAATAAGGAAAATTGAAAACTACCATGTTAATTTCCCATCAAGGTACAGATTCATTCAAAAGCAAGTTACAACCACCTTTAAAAAAAAAATCCTCTATTTTATGTAAGTAGTGTTCTCTAATTATTTTACTCCCATGATTCAGGGTAATCGAATGCAACATTTCATTGAATATGTTTGTTCAGTAGCCAAAGAACACAAAACGAAATACAGTACAGACTCATTATGGAAAAACTGCTGCTGTTGAGAGTTTATAAATGCTCTGTTGCATTAATATAACTAACCCTAGAAATCTTTAATCCCTTGGTTTGTCCTCCATCTTTCACTACCAGTATGCAAGGCCACATTACTGTCCAGTGTCTTACACAGTACTGTAAAAGAGAGATGACAGGCAGACATGAGGGTACAGAGAGGGACCAACTTCATCATGAATGCAAGGTAGCTTCCAATAACAAAACTTTGTAGGAACACATAATCCTTCATTAGCATTTATACCCTCTGTTTCCTAATACAGTCAGTGAACACATGGTTTACAGGAGAATTACGCTTCACATACCTTCTCTTGTTTATTAAAATTCTGGCTGTGTCCCTTTACCTAGCATCTGTATGGCACAATGTTGTCTATATGTATTTCTAACCAAAAAATATTTTATATCAGGATAAATTTATTAAGGTCAGAAAATAAACCCATATACATAAAACAAACTTTCCAATCCTATGTGAAGTGCTCGGTGGTCATTTTTGCTAACCTTTAATTGAACTGTTATTTTAAATTTCCGAGTCAGAAATGCAGGGGAATCATGCCGATATTCCAAAAATGACTGATAATTTTTTCCTAAATGCTAGACTCTCAGAAAACAAATGTTTATTTATGAATTAATCCCTCATTGGTGAGATTTCACAAAACAGTTTGAAAGACAGATGAAAACAATAAAGAAGATAAGTTGGACCATTCCCTTGTATACAATTACATCAAAATATGACACATCAGAATTCCTATATATGGAAGGTCTCTAACAATGTGAGGATTTAGGATTGTATAAATCACAATGTTCTGTACTATAATCACATGACAGAATAGACCTGCAAAGCTTATTATACTGCATAACCAGATGGTAAACAACAGTTGTCGCTGTACTAAGAATTACATCTCTGTAATCAATAATAGGAAGGAGGAACAGTTGGACAACTTGTTTCCTATTATGTTCACTTAGGCAACGTCTAGATCAATAAAGAGCATTAAGCCTCATACCAACTGTAAACAATGCCTGCTCAACATGCCTATCATATGGTAGCGATGGGTCCAGCTGTACTTCAAAATACTGGTAAATGGATAACAATTCTAATCTAACATTAAAAAAAAGCAATGATTCAAATAGCAGGCAGGTGCGGGACTTCTTTAGCATATGAGAGAAGACAGACCTATGATGCCAGTTTTAGTATAAGTCAAAGTCAGCTTATTTTTTTAACCCATCCCATAATTACATTTCACTACAGCCTATCTGAAGGATGTTACATGTTTTATATGGAGGAAAGAAAAAAGCAACCAAGCATGGTATCACTAGCTTACATATAGACTCGGTAATTATGTGGGTATAGTAAGCTGTTCACAAAAATTGAAAACTGAATTTGTGTATCGCTCCAGGCCAAAATGGCAATTAATTACAAATAAGTTTTCACTTCATCCATTTTTTAACTATTTAAACAAACAATAAATCATCCCAATCAGCTACATTCTTGCCTTACTTAAAAATCACATAAATGTGAAAACTTTAACAAATAACTGTCTTAAGACAGCTAGCTTTACCTTCCTAGTTTTTAAATTTTCCTTATATTCCATACTTCCATAACGCATCAAATTGAAGCTGTCTCACAGCATGCTATTAACACAGATACAAGTCCCAGATTATTCTTAGACAGCCATTCAATTTCAAGATGACAAAACACAGGACAGACAGCTCTTCTTACCTATTCCGATAAAGACTGCTTCATAGCCATCTTCTTTCAAGGTACGGAGTGTCATTCCATGCATTGCAAGGCCTTTACTAAAAATTATCTGAAAGAATTAAAGGTTACTTGCTTTTAATGTGATAATGTGAAAATAATTTCTATCATGTCCTGCATACAGGCATCTTGCAGGATCTTCTAGTGAACAAACAAAGCAAATTAATTTTTTTTTCCCCCAAGCCAGGCTTAAAAGGCCAGACTGGCTCTGATTTAAGCAAGTGGCCCAAACTAGCTATGGGTAAAAGGTACCTTCAGATCATCCTCAGATGGGGGCCACTACAGGCTAGCTTGGTTTCTGCTGTAAGCTAAAAGAGTTAAATCAAGCTAAACAAACAAGAGAAGCCTGTCTACGGAACATGGTATTGAAGTAAAGCTGAAAATGGCAGTTTTCTACTGTGAGTAAATTGTTGTATTCAGTGCTGACTACAAAAGGTTCTATTCCCATGTGAATATCAGAATGTAAGAAACATGATGTGGAAGCAAGAACCTTCTTTAGGGAATATGCGCTAAACAGATCACCCAGCACACCAACCAAAAAACAAGCAGTTTAGGTTATTGCAGAAACATTAGTGAAACTATGAGCCTCTTACAGGGAAATAAAGAAAAGACATGATACTATTCTGCATTAACAGGGGTTCTGAACAGAAAACCAAGCAGTGTTTTCCTACACAGTATCAGGCAGTTGGTAGGCCTCCAAGTGTGCAGAATGCAATGTACTTTAGACTCTCTGAACTTGAATGTCTTCCACCAGTTTTTGTTATATCACTTGTGTATTCACTTTACAAAATGTCATGCTCTGTTGTGTAAGCACTATACTTTGTGATCTTAACAGTTTAGTCTTCATGTCATTGTATGTCTTGTTTGTTATTGAATCTGCCTATATTCCATTTAATATACTTTTCCTATTGGTGGAAAAAAAAGGCAGATGTAAAATACAGTGTAAAATACTTAAAGCACTGACTTTTTTTGCCTTTGGAGATTTAGTATAAATTTTATCAGAGGTGCAAAAGCCATGTACTGTTGTAATCCTTTCAAGAACACAGACTACATCCTCACTGGCAACAAAATACATTCTATAAATTGTCATTACATTTTTTTATCCTATTGTGTACATATGTTATGAAAACCTAATGAAGAAATTTAAATGGCAATACTATTTTATGTGGGGATTCATAATACTCCTAGGGCCTAGCTCTGTAATCCTTATTCAGCTGACTAATTCTTACTAATTTCAGTAGAATTACTTGAATAAACAGCACTACTGAGCATTTACACAATACAGCACCTTCCACCACAGATCTGAAATGCTTTAAGTAAACACCAGAAAGTATTTCCAGCTTATAGAGGTATAAAACTAAGGTACTTAGTTAACCAGCTTGCCAAAGGATCAACTGCAAACCAATGGCAGAGCTTGGAAGCAAATTTACATTGAGATTCTCTGCTGCACTTCAAAACAGCGGAGGACCTGCAGGTCAAGATGACATGGTGGCTCTATCAGTCCATTCTGGAGACCCTGTCATAACAGGGAGCTCTGAGGAACTGAGTTTTGCAGAGGGTTCCCAGGAGCCTATGACCAGCAATTTTGTCTAAAATTGCCTCAGTGCTCTGATTTTAGCCCCATTCCTAACTCAATCTCCATTCTGTCCATGTTTTCAAGGGTTGCAAAGGGATCTTTAGAGTAGAAAAATAGACCTGTAGCATTTAAAGCCTTATCTTACATCTTACCAGCATTTTTATAAAACCTGGACAGGATGAGGTTCTCACTTGGGTCTTGTGACAACAGTCTACTGCTTTTATGATATGAACCAACACGAAAGATTCCAAAAAGAATTTCTTGCTTCACTGAATGCTTTAGTATCGTGTTAAAAATATATTATCCCTCTTGGTACTCAAAAATTTGATACAGTGATGCATTCTGCATTCATAACTTCTATTAGAATGTGCAGCAGTTGTAAATACTACCTAAATCTTCAGCTCAAGCCCTAAATTAACAATAAAGAGATGTTCCCATTATCTATAAACAACACACATTTGTTTAACAGAATAATGCATAACTATTACTTTCCAAGAAGCTGAATGACTGTTATTGTTTATAATAGATGATCATGTTAATGCTTTAATTTGATGCATTTTATTATAAAATAAACTTGGATGCAAGACTGGATGATAAACCATTAAGAAAAAACTCAGGGAGAGGGAACAAAAGGAGAAATATCAAATATGAATGTTTTAAGTAGTGCTAAACTTGCATGAAAAAAACTCGATTAAAAAAATCAAATCATTCCAATAGCTACATTGAACCCCTAAAGCAATTTAGGAATTTGTTTCTTACAGACAATTAATCACATGCAGGCATGCCAGATGAGAACTATTGATTGCCCTTTTCCAAACTAGTGGCATTCAGACAGGAGACAGACAAATGCCCTGAGCAAGAGGAAGCATCTTCCTGCCTCTGTCTAGCGTAGCTTTTAATCGTTCTTTACTAATGTGCATGACATTTTGCTGTTAATCTTTGGCACAGTTCTTGTTCTTTTTTCTTTGAGCTATACATAGACAGGATACATTTTTCATTACCTTCACTCCAAGATCCTTCATAAGCTCAGCTTCAAAATTCACTACATCATACGGCAATCGGAACTGGGGGATTTCAGACGTACTAAAACACATAAAAATGCTTGTGAAATACTTCCAGCTATTAGGAAGAAAGGATTTTTTTATTTGTTAAAAATGCAATACTTATAACAAACCTTCATTAATTTTGACGTATGTGAATGGAAATGTGCTGAAGCTTGACCATTGGCTTTTTTAACTTGTTAGAGTGACAAAACAGCATTATTCAGCCAATGCTAAAAATATAGGCCAGAAAGGCAGTACCTTGAGACCAATCCTGCCCACACTTCTAGGTAACCATTTAACATATGTTAAGGTTGGGTCCAAAAGAACTTCATCTCTGTTCCTTTTGTGCACCAGAATATGTAACACTAAACAAAATTAAGACATCCATTTCAGAAAAGATCTCATGGGTATTAAAAGCAAAGTGATCTTCTAGCAATCATTCATTAAGCTATCCAATAAGAAAGAATCAGATTTCCTATACATTTTTTTAAAAGTGTTGCATATGCTATTTTGAGCAATGGTATTTAAAGCTGTACCCTCCTCCATTTCTACTTCATAAATTTTTTTATGATCTTTCAGGATGGACAAAGTTGGTAATTTTCTATCAGCTTTTGTATCTCAAGTCTGCTTTTTGACTTAATGTTTATTAGCTGGCATTTTTTCCTCCTGGGAAAAATTAGGAATGACATCTTCAAGTTCCCAGAATCACAGATCTCCTATATGGGAAAACTGAAGTGCCAGCACAGAATCTCAGTTTTTATCTACTGGTACAGATCTTTCTCTCCAATGAAATGACATCTACTTATGCCAGTTCAAAACCTCTGCCATAAAATGCATTACAGGAAACACAGTGAAGTTCTATTTTAGATATTTTTGTTCAATGAAGATAAAAAAACCTGAATATGCAGAAAAGTGAAAGTCTCTCCCCAGATATTTCTAACCTTCAGTCTAGTATGTTTTCAAATTAAACATAACAAAGCACTAGCAGAGATTCACTGTGGCTTTATTTTACATACTGTTAGTGACCACACCACCTTTAACATCTAACTTTGACAGCCCAGAAGGATTTTATTTATTTTAAGTTCCATCAACTTTAATTATATCAATAAGAAACTGGTGTTCCTCCTTATCATTTCTAATATTGCCCTTTTTTCACCTTTCCTGAACAGTGTGCAATGAAAAGTGTTCTAAATACCAGATATAATGAACACATCATGATAATACAACTTTCATAGATCATGCTAAGTAAAAAGGTGTCTGAGGCACAAACTAATGTATCAATATGATTCTGCAACAAAGATTCAATAAAGAAATCTAATAAAAAAAGGAAAATTCCATTTTCCAAGCCATCTATATATCTGTTGAAGGCCTGTAATTTCCATTACATGCTCCCAGAACAGCACTGGCTGTTATGTCACTGTCAGAATTTGTAAACAGTTTTTTTCTCTTATTAAACATTCACTTAGTTTTGTGCTGTGGAGTATACCCACATATATGTACATATAAGTTCATATGAAAATACACACAGTTCTGTGGGGACATATGCATGCATATGTATCATGAAAATAAGCATTTTATGAAAGTCAACTGGTACATCAATAATGCTGATACAGTTTCTTTCAGCAGCAGAAGACAGTCTGACTCTGCAATGGAGAGACAGAGCGGGAGAAGGAAACGGGGCAGAGGTGCAGGAGGGATGCAGTGGATGGGAATGGTGTCCCACAAATTCACCTCTTCCTCAAATCTGATCCAAGTTAGAGGTGCTTGGACAGGTGTTTGGTGTTTCCCAGTGATCTGAAATTACTTTTGCTCAAGGAACACCTCTTTGGCCTAGTGAGAGAAATATTTTGGTATATTGTAAACCGGTGGCATAGCTAGGAGCACAGGCAGTGAAGCTTGTTCACAGTCTCTAAACCAAAGCAAGATCTGCTCCTGCCTACTCTACTATAAAGCACAAATTTTACACAACTGGTGAAATGCAGGAAAACCTCCCCGTGAATGTGAAAGATTCAGCCATGTTCAAACAACCACAGACTTATGCTATGTCTAAATATCACACCACAGGAACTGCAATCACGAGACACCTTTCTGTTGTAGCAATATTATTAAAGTTAGCTATGATGTAACATGCATGTGAAGGAACATCCTAGTTAAAAACACTTAAAAAAAGGCAGAGCGAACTGAAAAAGGGCACAAGCACTGCCCTTCCAAACAGCTGATTCCAAATACAAAATTAATTTGGTCTTCTTAGCCATTTGCAATAGTTTATGCAGCCTTGAAAATACACCCATTAATAACCCAAACTTGTTAAAAGTTGTACTTCAAAGACTTACAAATGCAATAATAGATGATTGCTGCCACAGGCCAGCCTCCCTTCTGTTCCAGGATTAAAATAAGGACAAAAGGAACTGATGCCCTTAAACCTGATGTTAAACTTTCTACAATGAATGGAAGTAAAATTTGACCTTGATTGCTATGTGCTTTTTAGGACTCAAAAGAAAGAAATACATTTCAAAATGCACTGCTTGACCATTAAGAATACTAACGGAACAGGCAAAACTTACTGTAAGGCTTTTTGCAGTAGAAGAAACAACAGACTATGCTTTATTTTAAATTCAACTTAAAACATGAAGAACAGATGCAACTTAACATCACATTGCTTCAAATATGGAAGCACATGGTAAGTAACTGCAGCACTGTACTGTAAGCACTGTAAGCAACTGCAGAAAATACTGTATTATATTGCTAAGTCCAACCTGAGTCTAACCTGTCACCAAATAAAGCTTCATTGTTCGAAACATCTCATTATTTCTTACTACTTTACAGCAACAAAATTAATTTTAAATCTGGTATTTATGAAAACGTGCTACTCAACAGGTGAGTAAGTATTTCATATACTAAATTTGCAATCCTCTATGGCAACCAGTTCAAGTAAAACAGCTCCAGAGTTAAATGCCTATGTATCAACACCTTGATAATTAGAATCATAGAATCATAGAATCGTTTAGGTTGGAAAAGACCTTTAAGATCATCAAGTCCAACCATCAACCCAACACAACCATGCCCACTAAACCATGTCCTGAAAAGGTAGAATACTTCTGAACCTCACTGGGAAAAATGCAAGTAATCTGTTCAACTTCTCCAGCATTGATTCTCTGTCTTCCAGAGCACTGGATAAGTATTTCACATTATGACATTATGGATCAAATTCATTAATGGTTGTCTACTGATTTAAGTGATGCTGCAATGAGAAATACAAGTGCATCACCCTTCTTTCTCTCTCTGTTTCTTTTCACTTTTTATTTTGTAAACACTTTAGTGTGGTTACATCCTCAATATGTAAAATTTCTTTTTGATTTTGAATGGGTTGGTATCCACTAGTCAGTTTCTGAAATATTTTATCTTATACTTAGGGATTCCAACGAAGTTACAAGATACAATCTCAGCCATTGTTAGAGTGGTAAAAATTCATCTTCTAGTGTAGAGGACATGACACCATGCAAATATCTGCCAAGTGTTTACCATATGGGAAAACTGCAAAGGTACTGTCCTTTGAGTATCAGCAATTTGTTGAAGGTTTAGAATTGTAGGGGGTTTATTTCACTCTTATAGTATGGTTTACTAAAGCTGCAAGTCCAGGCATACATAATGGATTTTTTCACTGTCACCTTTATTTGCATAAGGTAGTTCATGAAAGCATTCTAAATTTAAAAATCTCCATTAAATTAGTATCTGTCTAAAACATTTTAAACATCTACTAATTCTTTCACTATGTAGGGCTACAAGTACTTATCTTGTTTTAAAAGTTTTGGATAAGGGAAAATGGTTCCTGACATAATTTTCTAAAGTGTTAATTTGATAATGTCCTGGTTTCGGCTGGGATAGAATTAATTCTCTTCCTAGTAGCTGGTATAGTGTTACGTTTTGGATTTAGTATGAGAATAATGTTGATAACACACTGATGTTTTCAGTTGTTGCTAAGTAGTCTTTAGACTAAGTCAAGGATTTTTCAGCTTCTCATGCCCAGCCAGCAAGAAGGCTGAAGGGGCACAAGAAGTTGGGAGGGGACACAGCCAGGGCACCTGACCCAAACTGGCCAATGGGGTATTCCATACCATGTGATGTCATGCTTAGTATATAAACTGGGGGGAGTTGGCCTGGGGGGTGGATCACGCCTCAGCAACTAACTAGGCATCAGTCGGCAAATGGTGAGGAATTGCATTGTGCATCACGTTTTGTATATTCCAATCCTTTTATTATTGTTATTGTTATTTTATTGTTGTTGTTATTATTATCATTATTAGTTTCTTCCTTTCTGTCCTGTTAAACTGTTCTTATCTCAACCCACAAGTTTTACTTTTTTTTCTTTCCCGATTCTCTCCCCCATCCCACTGGATGCAGGGGCAGTGAGTGAGTGGCTGCATCGTGCCTAGTTGCTGGCTGGGGTTAAACCATGACAGGTAACAATCGCACTGTCCTGGTTTCAGCTGGGATAGAGTTAACTGTCTTCCTAGTAGCTGGTACAGTGCTATGTTTTGAGTTCAGTATGAGAAGAATGTTGATAACACTGACGTTTTCAGTTGTTGCTAAGTAATGTTTAGACTAAAATCAAGGATGTTTCAGCTTCTGATGCCCAGCCAGCGAGAAAGCTGGAGGGGCACAAGAAGTTGGGAGGGGACACAGCCAGGGCACCTGACCCAAACTGGCCAACAGGGTATTCCATACCATGTGACGTCCCATTTAGTATAGGAACTGGAAAGTGGGGGCGGGGAATCGTCACTCCAGGACTAGCTGGGTGTTGGTCAGTGGGTGGTAAGCAATTGCACTGCGCATCATTTGTACATTCCAATCCTTTTATTACTACTGTTGTCATTTTATTAGTGTTACCATTATCATTATTAGTTTCTTCTTTTCTGTTCTATTAAACCGTTCTTATCTCAACCCATGAGTTTTACTTCTTTTCCTGATTTTCTCCCCCATCCCACTGGATGGGGGGGAGTGAGTGAGCTGCTGCATGGTGCTTAGCTGCTGGCTGGGGCTAAACTATGACACGCACCCTGGAATTTTAGAGGTCATATGAAAAGAATATAGAAGAGAGCCACCAGAGTTTCAGTTAAAGCTTGCCTGTAACTGTACCTATTTTTACTCGAATGATGAATTATTTAAATAAAAAATAAGTTTTCCAGATCTGAAATTTTCTACTCTCTTCCTTCAGTAAATCTAGAGGGATCATGTATAAACTATGTTTGCACAAAATTTTTTGCTATGCTTTCTACAGTCATTGGAAACAGTGCTTTGTTGTCATTGTTTTTTACCTTAAGCCACCAGCATACTCCTGCTTTTCAAATATGGTGATGTTTGAATAGCCCAATCGAGCCAAAAAGGAAGCACAACTTAAACTTGCAGGTCCTGCACCAAGAAGAGCTATCTTCACATGATAGGCTTCAGGCATATCTTCTAGAGGAGGTAAGGAAGGGTTTCTGATCTGAGGAATATTCATAGCTTTGAACACCTGAAAAGCAATACATTCAACAGGTTACTTACTTTACATTCCCTCCTCAAATTTTATTATGAATACCATGATGGAAGCTTCAGCTAGTACTGTCCCCATTCATTGATGTATTATTGCAGATCGCTTCATAACATTATAGGGATTCCCAAATGGCATGACGGGTGCATTTGTGAGGGATGTTGTGGATGCAGGATTTGGTCCTTCTATGGTTATTTTTGTCTTAAAAATGTCTGAAGTCAGATCTTTGACTACTGTAAATTTTACAGAGAAGATGGAACCAGACTATGAGTAACAGAATAGTATTACAACATCAGCGAGACGGCAGAGAATCTCTGTAATACCAAAAATTTCCTTCCAAAGAATGTTCAGATTATTCCTACTGCTAGAAGAGTATTTCTGCGAATAACACAAAGGATTTTAATGCCAGTGAAAGCAGCTTTGCTTCTTCAAGAGACATCTTGTGTAATCCTGGATAAATCACTTATGGCTTGACTTTTTAGAGGTGGTAGGTAACCAACCTTAGGTGGTTTTGAAACTTTTTTTAGGAACTGCCCCTAGTCTTCAGTGCTGTATTTCCAAAGGTAACCCATGCTTTAGGTACCTTCTCTTAGGTAATTCTAATAGGACTTATTTCTTGTTAGTTGCTGATCTATTTCAGATATTCTCCACTTTTTAATTAGGTGTCCAAAAGTTGTAGGCATATCTGAAAGTTAGACAGTTCTCCCTATGCCTCAATTCTTCACCTGTAAAATGGTGATGATCTACTCCATTCTGTTCTTCACTATTAAAAGTACTTTGGGACAGTCTCTGACCACTACTATGTATTTATACAGAACCCAGCACAATGGGCTCCTAACCTAGCTGTAATGTCACACAGTTTATTTCAGATTTGCATTAATTTGCTCAGGCATACAGGTAAGAGGCTAAGGCAGAAATAGTCCACATTCACTGAGCTAGACTTCACTGTCCTCTGCATTTACATACATTGTAGGGGAAGGAATGGAGTCTCTATCTTATATAACCTACAAAAGGAAAAAGGATGGACTTGCAGCCCTTGCAGGCTACTAAAGATTAGGAGTGTGGAAGAGCATAGTTCCATCTTCATTTTATTTTAGGCATTAGGGGGAAAATATTTAACCCAAGGAGTATATCTTTGTAGCAGAAGCACAGTATTATACCAAAAGGATACAAGAGCTCATTGTATTGGGATTCTCAGCCATATCACAAACACGACAAGACTGCACCTCAAAAACTACCGGAAGACAACATTGTTCCCCAGCTATTTCAATGCAGAACTGCGTCCGTAAGTATTAATTAGTCCTCTAAAATACATATGTTCTCATTTAATAAGTAGCTTATTTAACCTATTTAACAAGTTTACCAACAGTTTCTACTTTCCTTAGAACTCAAGAAGCAAAGGTTTTTCAAGTTAAACTTTGGCAATTCCACTGATGAATAGAATTTTTCATTTATATTTTGAATCAATGTTCATTTTCTTCATGTGCACTTGAGCACTCATGCCAGGTAAACCAATGATTAGTTCCTTCCCCCTCTAAAATTTCTGTGTCAAATTCTCCCAGTCTTTGTAAATTGACATAGCATTTTAACAAACTGCAAGAAGCAAGAGACAGATAATTGTTTTTAAAAAGGAATCATTTAAACCTGACAATTCATACAATATGGGAAGGTTTAATGTGGTTATTAATGGATTTCAAGGCTGAAAAGCTTATATTGTACTGTGAAACTAGACTGTGATAACCAAAATGCAAAAGGATATTTCTAAAATGTCTGCTTTGTTACATTCACACAGAAATGGCTTGAATGATACCAAATTTCCATTAAAGTCTCATGCAGTTGTTTTAGAAGGCTATTCAGCAATACAAACCATATAACTTGCATATTTAATGTGTATACTGAACACTATGAATATGCATATGCTTAATAAATTTATCACTAAATTTACTTTATTGTTAACACAATAATTTTTATATTTATTACTAAATAGTCATACCCATCAACTAAATGTTATACTGAAGTGCCACACTACTGTAGTGCAGTGTTAAGCTTCAGAAACCAAGCACTCATGCAGGAAATCCTAGTAGTTCAGGCTGAATGGTCAACTTTAATTCTGCCTATTTGCAAATAGGGTGAAACTGTCTTTATGCAGCACAGCCAGCTTGCGCAGTAATATCGTGCCATCTGGAATTCAGTGGCAGTTTTGCATATTAAGGCTGCCAGGGTAACTGTGTGAAAATAGCAAACTGCTTCAATGCATTTCAAAAGATTTTCACTCACCTCATGGTGAAGTTTCCCTACAGTGTAATTCACCTAATTAAATATCACTGAATTCTTCTGTACAAATCCTTTGGTGTGCAAAAATGACTACCTTGCAAGCAGTGTTCAATGCCACATTACACACAACTGTCCTCTCCAATATTAATCTGCTCAGACTGTGGTCAGGATGCAAGTAAAGTTTAATACTATTGCCTTTCTTGTCCACCTTCCCGTCTGCCTTTCCTTCTGGCTTTCTCTCATACACAAACAAAAGAGATTAGATAGATTATTAATAGACATTAATAACACTGGGCATTTATTCTTTAACGTTTTTATCAAATACTACGCAATCATCATTACTTCACCATCTAGGGCCTATTCAAACTAAACCCACACAGATTCCATCCACTTCTTATGCTCCATGTCCATTAGGGTCCATAGAAAGAATATCCCAGTTTACAAAAAAGATTATGGAGACTTTATCCTCTAGTGAGATACAATTTGACCAAACCGAAACAGCCAATCTATTCTGCCGAAGTTCCAACAATTGAAGAAAATTCTCTCTTGATTCAGACATTTATAACATATTACAGTTTCCCTGTTTGCATTGCTTCAACATGTAAAGGTGTGAGTTTGCTCAATGTTGTCCCCAGTGTGAAATCTGTGGGTTTGTTCTCTTCTCCCTTGTAAATCAAACATCCTTCACTGCATTGGGGTTGGTTCTTGTTCCAAAACATGCAGTATACTCGACAAAGAGCGTAACTGGAGGCACTGCATGCAAACACAAGTTTGTATTAAGGTTCCACAATATTTCCCACGTAAGCAAACTACAGTGGTTTTGATTGCTGAGCATCTGATTCAAGCTTAATTTTCCTAGAAAGTTTTAGCCAACTCATTTTACCTGTTTTTCAGAATGCAGACAGGGAAAAGTTTATTGTTCTCCTCGTGTAATAAAGTTCTGGTTCTTTTCTTCGCTACGTGACTCAGTATTAGCATGTTTTGATGAAAAGATGTGACGTTTGGCAGAGAGTGGCAGGTGACTCAGAGAAATGCATTTTGCTAACCTGATGAAAATCATTTTCTGGCATAGTAAGCATTATTTAAATGAATCTAAAACATTTAAAACCATTAGAGCAGGTTAGAACTGTTACTCAGAATCATTATCTCAATTTTTATATAAATTAGAATAAATTAAAGTAACTCACTTCTGTCACTTTTGAGTTTGCTGATCAGAATTTTTCTAAAAGGAATATACTATAGATATCCTTCACCTACTTGCAGAATTCAAATATGGTCAGACAGTTTTACCCTAATTCACCTTTATTGAAAATTACCCTTGGAATATGACAAAGAATGTGTTAAATAAAACAGTAAATAGATTGAAAGTTTAACCTCAATGTTAAAATGTAAAAAAGCCTTTGCCTAATCCTATGAAACAAGATAGGCTGCTAAAAAGCATATTTGGTAGTCTCCAAGACATACACAGAGGGTATGTGACAGCGACAGAGGGTCACATTTCTTAAGTAAAAAGTGCATGTTTAAAATGTCATCTTCATCACAAAACCTTCATCAACAGAAAAAGGTTGAAAAAAGAAAAAATGGGGAAAATGGAAGGAGCAGTGGGAAAATTTAATCTTTTAGTAACATAAGTTTTGACTTCATAACTAAATCCTTTATATTCTTGAGGCATAATGCTTGGTTCCATGCTGAAAAGGCTATAGCAAGAAGTTTATCAGTCAGGTTTGCCATTAAATATCCTTCCCTAAGATGATGAGAAACCAAACAGTTACTGATGCAGACATTAGCGTCTAGCTGGTATTTATTTTAGTGTGAAACACATTAGTACATACTGAATTGTTATACACAGAACTGCTAGTGCACAGAAAGAAAACCACAAGCAGTGAAATCAGCAACATTTAGGAACTATTGTATTAGTTTCACACTTTCCCACTGGTTTCCATAGATATTTATCTGTAGGCTGGTTTACATTAATATGGGACAGTTGAATATTTAAAGAAGAAAACAATATTCTGCACAGATTTTAATAAAAAAGAAACAAATTGCATGCTTAGTAATCTTCTTGAAGTTGTCAAATTACATGATCACACAGTTAATTTAATTTAATTGCTGTGGATAGCACAGGATGTACAGGAAGTGTTTTTCCACAAACGTGAGCTAGTTAGGAAAACTTGTTGATCCTCCCTCCACAAGATAACAGCTAAAGTTGTAATACTGCAGACTTTTATGCAAGTATGTGAGTGTTGCCAAAACTAGGGCCTAAAACATCTCATTAAAGACTTTTCAAATCTACTTAACAACTATACATTAATAATATCCCAGTCCCAAGAAAACCTAGGGGCATTGCAGAGTCTATACCTCAACATTTCATGAATCCCACCACTAAAAAGGACATAGCAACATTCATGTAAATGCCTTAAAAAAACAAAGAATGTTTAGCGTCTGTAACACATGCTGTAGAGAAATTTATATAACTTGTCCAAATATCAGCAAGTCTTTCAGCATTGGCCTGAGAAATCAGAAGTCCTCAGATTCATCCCCTGAACTCTTGTAGAAGGCTACACCATCCCCTTTAGACAAGACTAAAATTTTATAATTGATTATTTTAGATTTCAACAAGACTTAAAAGAGAAAATAACCTCTTTATTATTAAAATGTTAAAATATTATATTATTAAAGTGTTAAAATAAAAATTAATACTGACAAATAGTTTTATTTCTGTTTGTCCTGCTGTCTTAGCTCCCCAGAACAATCCTCCTCTGATGACGCAGCATGCCTATCCATGCCAGCGACGGTGAGGGGCCGAGGCAACCATCCCAAGGCCATCCAACTGCAGGAACTGCAGCTCCACAAGAACCACCTTCTCCCCCCACCTATGTTAAAACTGATCAGAGCTGCCAATGTGCAACCAAAAGAGGGACCCTGAGCCTGAGGGTGCAGCGCACCCCTCCATGGCAGTCCCTCTGGGCAGCTGTTGCTTCCTTGCCCGTGGTGCACTGGGGGAGAAGGGAGGTTCAGCACTCGGAGGAGGACCCTCACTACAGCCCACACCTCCCAGACAAGGCGCTCTGCTAAGATGCCCCTAGGTTAGCAGCAGGTAAGCTCATACAACGCATCTTTCAGGAAAAAAACATATCGAGTCTCCTTTCCCAATTTCTTTCTGCTGCAACAGCAGCCAGGATATATCTCCAGAGAGGAACAAATCACCAGAACTGTTGCTGGCACAAGAGTCACAGTACTAAATGATCTAGTATTTAAATCTAGTATGCAGCAATTAAAATAATACATTTTCTATTTAGCTTGTGCTGCTCCATTCAGAATGATTAACTAGAAACACAGGAGAACCTTTAGAATCAGTAATGTCTATCCAGAAATGTTAAGATTTTGAGGGCTTCTTACTAACACTACAACAGACAATGTAATCAATCACACTTCCTTTTTACTACAAGCTTCCAAACTTGTACTTGAATAACCAGTAATTTTAGTTTATTTTGTGGGACTGACAGTCATATAGCTCATGCCTATATGTATTGTCAGTGCAATCTCAGTATATTTTCCCTGAACTTGTGTTCCAAAACCAGAGATGTTTTCTGATTCTAAAGTACTTGGGCAAAGGAGACAGATAAAGACATTAATATAATTTTGACCTGTGCAGTAGCAGGTGTAACCTGCGCTTGACACTCATCATTTATAATAGTGAGCTTTTACTCCATGTTATTCTCTAGATGCAACAGTTACCGTGGTAACTGCATCCCAGTATACACATTCTACACCACAAATACAAATGGACATTTCCTTTTTTTCCACTTGAACATTTAATTGTCAAAACCCACATTTTTTTCAGACTGGATTACAATTTACTTTAAGAATGAGCCAAACATATTTACAAAACTATATGGAAGGGTAGAAGGAAAATGCAGGAGGTGTGAGGTGCTATTTTTTTGTTCTACCGTATGCAAGACAAATATTTTACAATTAGGGAGTTTTATCTGCAGTATGAACAGATGATCAGTCATTGTTCAGAAGCACAAAGGGGCATACATCATACCCATATATTTTCCATTTTAAATCCACATTCCTGCTTTACTGCAATTTTATCTTTTATCTCAGCTAGCAGTTGTGCCTTTTTATTATCGCTCGCTCTTGTAATGCATCAAGTGTATGATCCTCAGACTAATTCCAAGGAAAAAAAGTCTAAAACTGGCTTTATGCACAATGGAGTTTTCAGTAAATAAGCCCCTGTGGGACAAACTATTACACAGTGCATGAGAATTACCATGCAGCTCTCATTAAGAGTAACACATGTTGCACACCTAAATTACACAATTTGCTAAGTTACTCATATAGGTAAAGCTGTGAATACACTTTGCTTGCAGTATCTGGGCCAATTTTTGTATGAGCAGTAGTACCTTATGATTTTCTTCAGTATTTTAATCTATATTTTTGTAACGATTGTTACTTGGAAGCACTCATAGCAGTATATTTTTTTCAACTATACATACTTTCACACTAAAATTTAACTGAATGAAAGCTAAAAAAAAGTTAATTACAAAAAAGTAACTACCTATTATTTCTAATTATGAGTACTACAATACATACAAATTCTTCATTAAACAGCAGTAAATCTAAACACTATTAACAACTAATTTTAACATTTTTAGGATACTATAAAAATATTAAGATAATAAAGTTTACTGAAATGTTATTTTTGTTAAAGTACTAAATAGAACTGTATAACAATTTTATTTTGTTAGAACTCTTGACACTAATACCACTTTAAACAAACTTGAAACATTAGGAGCAAAGCCATTCAAAGCTATTCATCCTCTCTGCAGTTTTCATATCAATCATTGTGCTAGCACTGAGCTTTTTTTAATAGATTTCTAAAGATTTTTGAAGAAAAATGGCAGATATTTAGCATTATCTATCAAGTCATAATTCCCCTCTATTAATCATAGCATTAGGACTAAAAAGAGACACAAATCAAGTTTTAACAGATATTACTTGCATTTGGTTCCTAAACAGTAATATTTCATCATTGTATTTATCATCTGCTTGACAACTGTTTAATCTTTCTTTTTTCTTTTGGTTTTTTTTTTGTGTTCATTTTAGGTTTTTTGTTGAGGTTTTTTGTTTTGTTTTTTTTTTAGAAAAAAATAAGTCTTCTGCTTTGCAACAAATACTAAGTTTTTACATATATGGAATAAAGACCATTAGAAGAGAAGCTAATAAAATTGCCTTTTGACTGATAAAACCTAACTATTGAATATACACACAGAACAAATACAGTTCAGCGTTTCTAGCCTCATCCTGTAAATGAGAACTTTGGTCCAAACTGTACTGATTATTATGCTTATATGTTCAAATCTCAAGAAAATCGAAGTGGATAGCTGCTTAAATGACAGAGGGGAGAGAAGGTTCAGCAACAGCTAGCAGAAAAGTTTAGCAAATGCTCCAGAAGTTTTACAAATCTCCTGGAGAGAGGAAAGGAGGGATGCAAACAGATAAAAGAACTGCAGCAGGTAGCAACATTTGCGCATCAAATCATGACCGACAGCCATTGAGAAGGGGGTGTGAAGTCTATGAATGACAGCAGAGGAAAAAAATTGGCCTTACAGACATATCATCTGTTACTTCCAGATAGATTTGCATTTCTACTTTGATCCTTCCTACAAAGTTTTTTTTCTCAGGCTTTGTAAAGGTGACTGGAATTTCATCGTATGTTTGTAAATATGATCAGCCAAATCGCTCAAGATACAGAAGAGGGACATGCTTGTTAGTTAAGGACTGTATAGAAACATGCAATCTTAACACATGCATATGCCTTTTTTTATACAGCCACAACTTCCTCACTTCTACAGAGACAAAAATCACAATTTTTACCCAAATATACTTCAGATAGATCAGATGAGGTGCCAGCTGAGACCATGAGTTTGGTACAAATTCTGCATGCCCTCAAAGGAAGTTAACAAATGAGTAGTAGCCTCCATCTTTCTTCAGATGGAATTTGGAGCATTGAAACCATACGGTCACAAATAATGCACATGCACCTCAACAGAAACCCTTTAGAAGACTTCGTAACATCAAGTGGCAAGTAACAACCTTTGCTTCAGTCACCAAAATATACACATACCTTTATGAACTAATAAATGTACACATACACACATGTGTGTGCATCTGTATTTATCTAGATAGATGCACACAGACATATATTTCAGGTCAGCCTGAAACTACTTGTTTACTTAGTTTTGGCAAAAAAGGACAGTAAAAAGTCTAAATCATCTGAAACTTTTCCTTTGCCTCAACGCCAGTACCAATGTACACTAATTCTGCTATAGGACCTACCCTATGCCCGGAACAGTTCTACATCTCCTTAACATGCAGTTACAGATGCAGGTGCACTTGATTGTTTTCCCTACACAGCCTCCTTCAGTAACATCCACAATTTCACCTGGCTTAGATAAAGCTTTCATTATAAAAAAAATTGTCTCAACTACTACTGTTTCTAAAGAGTCATCCTGTTCACAGATAATGTTCCTTATATGCCTACAAAGTATTGCATTATGAAAGCATTTCTAAGCTTCTGAACAAGCTGTAAGAAAAAGGATAATTATTCTAACTTTCTACACCTTTATTTTATTAGTACCAACTTTTTTTCATACAAGTCATTAACAAAGGCAAGCATTTAGACAATACTTATTGGTACAGACAAAGAATTTAAGACATTTGCAAGTCCTACCTACCTCAGTAGCAAACTGCTGCAATCCACCAATATTAATTGGTCCCTCCTCAGTGGCATACAAATTGCAGCCACCAACACAGAGTTCTGATGTTGGACACACCATTCCACATGTCAGGCCAAGTGGATTGTCTGAAAGAATCATTTTGGCAGCTCCATAGTAGTTCTGAAGGAAAAAGGGAAAAAAAAGGGGTGGAGGGAAAAAAAAAAAAAAAAGAAGAAAAAATAAGAGAGAGTCACATAACAAGGAAGCAAAAATTCAACAGAAAATACCAAATACTTTTTCTATAACTGGCTAGTAGAATAATATAGAAATATAAATATATTAACTAACACTGACATTATTTAAATGTACAACATGTTATACAGCATTATGTTAAGGACACTGGAAAGAAAGTCTGCCAAACCCTTGATTATGTGAAGATAAAACTTAACTTTTTAGTTTGCAAAATAGTTAAAAGCATCTTCAGTCTGGATCTTCAGTAGGATTTTCAGTGGCTTAACAAATCTACATTCGAAAACTACTGTGCCTGCATTATGTATTTGTTAATACTTTCTCCATTTCTAGGTCAATTGGGCAGTAGTTGAGTTGTAAACCTTGTTGGAGGTCTGACCAGAAAGGGCCATTTAGATTATCAGTTCTTTATGACACAGGGAATGAAAAGCTTATTTTACGCATCCGTGCACACCATCTCTGTGGATATGCCTGTCCTTCACACCAGATCAGTAGGGCCAATTGTCCCAGACCCATGATGAGAAGAGGAGAAGTCTTCCTATGTAGCTACCCGTAGATACTGCATTACTGAATTCTTTTTGGAACTCTTTTTCCTCAACCACATGCTGATCAGGGCAAACACTTATTCTTCTGTTTCCCTAAATAATAAACCAAGGAACTGATTAAAGAAGTTATGTACAATTTACAACTTCTCAATATTCAGTGCACATCTTCAGGAAAGGAACCATTCCCTGATATATGAGAGCTAGCAAGATTTCTTTCCATTATAAAAATCTAAGGAATGGACATTAGCCAGCTCCCCATGCCTGATGCCATGAGAAAACAACCCCTGGTTGTTTTTCAGACTGGTAATTCTCTTAAGAGGGAGCATGAGAGGAAATGCCAGCAGTAAACCGAAGTCTCATTTAGAGGGGGAGAACTACTGATTGCAGTTCCAAATTTACATTACATTTACATTAATGAAATTATGGTGTAATTAAAGCAAACAATTTACATCCTATCTTTTCTTCTGTATAGTCAACATAGAAGTTTACTAAACTGTATACTCTAGTCCTTTCTTCATTTTACCACTCGTCCCACCCACTTTAAAAGCCCCACCGAGGGTTGTCCATGAAGATGGGTTAATGCTAGTTTGCTTTAAGGACCAGAAGACAATACCCCTTAGAATTAGCACACGGCTGAAGTTCCACAAAAGTTTCTTCAGCTTTCTCCAAACTAGCAATAACTGAGAGATTAAAAAACAGTATGTCTCATTCCTCTTCCACCACCTCTTCCATATTCCCATCTTCAGTAATCATCACTAACATGAAACTGTTTTTTATAACAAATATCTTTACCTCTCTGTCCCAGGGCAGCTGACTCAGAACAGCCAGAAGATGTAGCGTTCAAATGACGTGAAGTACTTGGTCACAGCAGACCCTATGCAATGCCTGTGACTTACTGCCTGTCAAGTAGGCTAATGTATGCAGAAGCGTTCATTCAAAGTGAATGCTATGCAAGAGCAAGAATCCAGTTATGAATAAAAAGAGCAGTGTCAAGATCTGACAATATAACCAACAGTGGGTAACAAGACTGATTTGGGAGGTTCAAATTCACTAAAGGCATATCAAAAGACTGAGCATAAAATTCTTAAAGTTAAAACTGATGCAATAGACACAGCTAGAGATTCTCAAGAGAATGCCAATGTTTAAGAAATGTATTTGTAGATGTAACTGGACCTTTTGCTTACAGATGCTGGTCTACTGCACAGCACGAGCCCCTGTCCATCACCTTAGAAACACAAACCAGCTACCCCGGTGTATTTTCATAGGGTTTTTTAGACACTATTAAAATCCCTTGAAATTCTAACCCTGGTTGAATAGGCAATCCCTTTACGCATCTCTTCTGGGAGAACTTTCAACCATTTTGCCTGTGGTGACCGGTAAGGCACTTTATCACCCCAGATTCTCATTTATTCCAATGTAAAGGAGTATTAGCTAAACAGAAATTGTATGTATTAGCAAACATTTTTGCTCTTCCAGATGAATGATACTGGTTTGATATGCCAGATTGTTACAGCTGCTAAAAACAGCCAGTGAAGACATTGTAAGCTCAATGCAGCAGCAAAACACAGAAGTCTAGTTATACTGGAGATGTCCCTGAAACATAACCATGCAGACAGCAGAGGTGACAGTCAATGCAGGAGACCCACGTCTTTCTGAAGCAGCACTCAGAGACCAGCCTAGATACCTTACAGCATCTTAAGTGGCACTAGATGTCTGTTCCCCAGGCAATTACATCTAGTCATTCCTTTTTTCCACTCTAAAGGAATAATTACAAACTAGTAGTGGGGATTTTTCTCACTAACTCAAAGACAAAATGGTTTTCAAAGGATTTTTGCTCAGTTTGATATTTCACTACATATGAGAGTTATATTTTCCCTTCCTGTGTTGTCCAGGATTATTATTTTTATTATCTTCAACTCTGGTTCAATGGAAACAATTACAACAACATGCATTTCCACCTAAGTAACTTCATTAAGGATTTTCTACATTTTTAGGCTATGTAATTAAAATCAATATATAAAGCTAGTTATGCCAAGAATGCAAAACTGTTAAATATTCCTTTTTAAAATTTATTTTATTACATATCTGTAAAACATATTCTCACACTTGAGCTGTGCCACTACAGGCAGCATCAACACAGCTGGCACATTCTAATTGTTTTGCAAGCTCAAACCCAATTTTCAGCACAGCTATGCTACAGAAAGACAGGGTATATTAAAGGAGCAAGTGACTTCAGAGAGATGGGATCAGGGTCATTGTGGGTGTAGGACTGAGATCACGGCTTATCGAGGGGATATCTAGGGAAACCTGTCTCAGAACATCATGCCGGAGTTCAGTAAGGAGGAGGCTAATGGGGGTAAGGCTAACTGCTGCTGCTGAACTCTGAATTTGGGGGAAACATGATGGAGTATATAAAGGTGGGGTCCAGATTTGGGAAGTTTTGAGATGTTGCTGTCATGATCCTGGTTGTTACTGCTACCACTAGTTTAAAAAAAAAAAAAAGGAACCGTGTCCTCTTCACATGAGAGTACCAAAAGCTATATATAGTACATTACCATGCTAAAATATTAAGACATTAGATAAACTGTATCAAAGAGTATATATCTTCTAGTCTTAACACGTGAAACGAGTTTTAATGATAAATTAAAAGACAGTCACACCTGAAGTCCAAAGTGTTCCACTCATCTTTGGGAGCAGCAGGGCAAGTCTTCTGCACTGCTTCACTAGTGTGCTCCAGCTGTGCTAAAGTGGACTACTCTAAAGATGAAAGGGAAGTACATGTTCAGTGCTGACTTGGTTTCCCTGTCTGCCAACAAAAAGTCACCCTGTGTCAATTTTACCATTGGTAAACTTCTAACATACTTACAGAAGAGCTGCAGTTCCCTAGCTCTCCTCTTCCACCTTCAAGAACACCAGTGTAACTAACCACTGTTCACATTGCCATTGATACTGACCACTACCAGTAAAAGGATATGGCCACATGCTGCTACCATGACTCTGTGCAGTGGCTCAAGAGCAAGCCCATCTGCAACATTCCTGATACCCAAGGCGCAGTCCAGCATGGAGACTGGGCTGTGAGCAGGACTTCAGGAGCCCAGCTCTGACTTGCTTCATCTCTTCGTCCTTCCATTCTATTTAATCATTTATCCTGCCTTTACTGTGTTGATTTATTATCTAACATATCAAAAATTATTAAAAAAATGTTTTCCAATACTTGACAAAAAATGGCAGGGAAATACAGTATAGTCTAGTAAATTACACTAAGTGGTGTTATACAAACTGCGTTACAAAACTGCAAACCGTTGTGTTACTACAGTAATAAATGAGAGTTTGTAGTATAGGTACAGTAGTATATGTACAGTATCTTAAATGTTTAGTTACATGAACACTTTGTGATTTCATAACTTTTTTTTAAGCTGAAAACATGTATTAATGATCATTACATTTACCAGTGACATTAAAGGTAGAATATTCATAGCATATTCACATTTTAGAAAAAATTATTGATCACTTTTATTTCACAAAACCAGGCTGTAGCAGACTGCACACAAAACAGACATGAGATGCAGACCCGGCAAGTTGGTAACTACACAACTAGATGTTATATGGGAGAAAGGATCAGAATTAAAGGGAGGCTGGCTTCATTAAATTGACAAAGTTACTCCAGGGCATGGAATGCAGGAAGCTACCTTAGCAGTTCGGAGTAATTTTTTTAGATGCTAAAATAATGAGATGACTCAGTTGGCTAGTTTCTTACAGACGTCGTAGAGGAAGCAAGTCTAAAACTAGAATGTTTCTGAATTTTTTAATGAGATAAATGCCTGCTCATGCCTTTGTTCATAGAATCTTTTTTCCTGTGCACTTCCATAGAAATAAATTAATCTAACTGCATAGGATGTTTTGTGGTTTCCTACATCAAAATGTCAATAAATACTACATTGCTAACACAGGGAACAAAACCAAGCCTTAAACAGACATCAATAATCAGTGGAAACCAGGCAGAGGAGGATCTCCACATGTATCATTTGGAAGCATTATATAATTTGCATGCAAATGAGACTGGTTTTTACTTGAAAAAAAAAACTATTAAAACACATAGGATCAATACTGAGAGACGAGAAGAAATTGCATTTACTATCAGGAAATGCTTATAGCATCTTTTCTTTCAATTCAATTCAAGAGCTTTCTATAAAAATTCATTATGCATCAGGGTGTTTTGATATCGCCATTTTCTCAAAAACAATGAAGAATATGCATTATTATGTTTTGTGTAATAAAAATGAACACACTGCCTTCATCAGGATTTGGGGGCAGAGTGAATACTTTAAAAGAAGAAAAAAGTGGTAATTTCCTTTTCATCTGGGTTTAGTTTAAAAAAAAGAGAGACATAGCAAAAAATATGGGAAATTATCACCACCTCCTATGCTAGTTCATGTTCTGTGATGGCTTTAAAATTTACTCAAGATGTATTGGATTAAAATATTTTCACATACCGAAGAGCCACTATTTAAAGTACGTTGTTATGTAAGTAGCATTTTTCACATTGACACAACAGTTCAAATATAACAAGAAACACCACCAGTCTGTCAGCCCCCCCAAATATCTTCTGAAGAAGAATGAACAAAACATAACAGCAACTTATCAAATCATACATATTCTATATTATAATGCTGATGATTTTTAATCAATCCAGAAATCTTTCACATCATTTGACTTGTGTCATCATAACAGGACTGTAATTTCACACAGTGTCACTATCTTTTTATGAAAAAGAACGGAAGAAATATCTTGTACTGTCATTTTGTCCTTTGTAGTCTAGAATGTGAGAGATTCCTTAATTGACATAGTGTCATCGCAAAAGTCTATTCTACATAATTACACTATGGCAACCGAAACCAGCTGTCAGCCATTCCATTACACTAAGTACAAACAGACATCTCAAGAAAAGTCACTGTTTCAAGTGCATCAATTTAACACCATTACTACTTTTTCTTTTAAATGTTTTTTTGTATTTAGTGACCTGAAATATACAAAGATTAACACAGAAAGCTGAATAAAACAGCACTTTCAAAAACCTGGGGCCTCAAAGGAGTACTTAAAGATTAATTGTGATGCATATCTATATATAATTATTACCAATCATCTAGCAGCTTTCTGACTTCCACAATCCTTCATTGTATTAACAGTATCCCACTTACAGTATTTTACATATGAACTGTGACTCATGATTTTCTGGAGTCTTTGCAATGGCATATAGATGTCCTTTGTTAATTTACTCAGAGTTCCTCTGGCACAGAAAAAACATCATTCTGTTTCTCTCACCTGTCATAATCCTATGTCTCTCACCACCCTTTCTCCCTTACAATCTTTTATTCATTTCATTTTCTCTTAATGATCCCACAGCTTTCTGCCTCTTGCCTTCCTTTGTCTACCCACTTTTCTTTCTCACTTCCAGTATACTACCACAAACACTTTTTCCTTTACTCCCTCAAACTCCCAAACTTCAGATTCACCCTTATACCTTGGTATCCATCTCTGTATTCCAGTTTGTTCCCTCTCCCATTTCTCCCTTGATAAAACCCCACACATTTCCTTTGGTTTTCATTTAAACCTAAACATTCCTCTGAAATCCTAAAACTTACTCTCGTGTTCCGCAACTTTCTCTGTACTGTTCCTGGCATTCATTTCTCGCTCCCCCATTTCCCTACCAGTATTCTGCACAGTCCAGGGACAACCTTTTATCCAGAAGGAAGCACAGCTTTGTTGGGTTTAGGGGTTTTGGTTTTTTTGGTTTTCTGTCTTTTTGTTTTGTTTTAATGTTGGCCACCAGAAGGCTTACATCCACCTATAAAGTCTGTTAAAAAACAGCTGACATGTCAGCACAGACCAGTTTGTTACTAAGGGATATGGGAGAAGATGGTCTTTCTGAACAAGGAGAAAGCTGTTGAATCAATGTCAGGAATCATTGTAATACTGCAAGACTTGAGATAAAAATGTGAGAGCTAGTAACAGAGGGCTGCAGCGACAAAGTGTGATTTTTGAGTACTGGTAACACAAAAGATACTTCTGCACCCCCAATTCTTCATTATAGTCTCAGACTATAAAGGCTGAGTCACTCCTTACACCTATGCCATGTAACACAACAATATCCCCATGCCTAAACTGCACCAACAGTTGTTTTTCAATGCAACTACTCAACCATAAAGTTGTCTGATGACAAAAAGCCCCAAGACCATCTCACTGGACAGTACAAAGGTAGAGTATGTGAGCAGCTGTTGCTTTCTATCGGGCAGCTTCCTCTGGCACACACTTCTGCATAACAGGAGAAAAGCTGGACAGGCTGCAAGTGTTCAGGCTGATGGTTGCTTCTGGGAAGCTGTAGGATTTTCTGCTGCTGTACAGTATATACTTGTGCCAGCCCTAAAGGATGATGGGTGCTGGAGTTCCATTTTACCAACTCCTTGCTTTGACGTAGCAACACAGGGAAAGGAGGACGTAAAATTCTAACATCACTCCTAGTACTCATTCAGGGATAGGGAGGCAAAGCTTTCTTCTGCAGCAGATGAACACTTTTCTTTCAGTGTTTTTTCTTTTTAAAGAAAGAAATAACTAAGATGGCACTTGTGCATTATAAAACAAAGAATATACACTTTGCAATGTTGAAGACTCTATTTAAAGAGAGGACAGCTGGAAGTCAGAATACTTGTTTGCCATCTTCTGATGTTTAGAAACAAAAGTACTGATGTGTGCATGGTGAATTTGAAGTCTGGCCTCTGAGAGACACAGTTGCAAGCAGTCTGTATGAACCAAGAAACAGTGACTGAGAAGACACAATAGAATAGATTGTACCTTTATAAAGTGGAGTTGTAATCCAGTTTGTATGGAAAAAGAGAATGGAAGTTGTGGCCTAAACTCAACTGAGTCACAGCAGCTAACACAATACAGCATAAGTGACATCCTTTTTCTCAAAGAGGCTCAAGGCTCATTGAGTCTGGCAATTCAATTACCCTCTGAACTCACAAGCAACCCCTCCTCCCCTGTCCTTCTTCTACTCCTGAGCTCAGGTCTAATGGCAGAACAGCCAGAGCAGCTACATTGTACATGGCCTGTAAATATCTAAAAAGCCTCAGGCTTAAGAGAACAAGAATCCCTGACCTTTTATGATTGCTATAGCAGTTTTCCAACAAAACAAACTACATACAATAGAGCTCTTAAATACCTGACAAAGTAATTCATTTTCAGTATGCTGCTGTCTAAATACTCCATATTAATAATGAATCATGTTTAAATAAATACCTGCATGCAATACTGCTTACTGCTTACACAGGGATGAAGACAAGGAATTTATTGAACTGAATCTCCTCTAAACAAGCAGAAGGGCAACCTGCTGAAGGGATTTTCTCAAGTGAGTGATGAAGAAAGATTCAGAAGCAGGACAGGGACTTCAATAAGCCTAGAAAGCGTACCCCAAATTCCTGGATTTATTGACCTCAAATACCTGAATGTTCTACACTTCACCTATTTATTTTGTCTAGAAGCTACCAGATAAAAGTCTTCCAATTAAAAAAGAAAGTTTATTTACAAGGTGAAAACAGAAAAAAAGATTTTACATTTTAAAAAGTATTTTCAATGACATGTAAAATATCCTTGATCATGTGAAGTAAATACTCTTATGACAATAATACAAAAATATTCAGCAAACAGATTGCTGAATGATATCCGAATTATTATTTCAATGGAAGTTTAGAAAAATGCATAACAAAGTGAAAAATTACTTACTGGTTCCATTAAAAATTTTCAAAACTATAAGTTACAGTTTTAATGTGGTTTTCAAAAGCACACCATTCTTGTTTTCTATCTGCTCTAAAAGCATATGGTGCAGGTACCCCAACCATCAGAGCAGCAGACTGAAAGAGGGGAGAGGACACTGCAGGAGCAGCCATGGTAGTGGGCTCTCACAGAGACTCTGCTGGGGTCATGCCTTCAGGTGAACCATTTCAGCTTTCAGTACCCCTCTCAACTTCCACCTCATATTTATTGCTTGCTTAGCAGAAAGCAATGAGTTTCAAAGCGCAATAGTGTAAAAACAGTAGTACATACCTATACATAGAAAAAAAACCTATTAATAAAGGAAACCAGAAGAATTTACTGTTACTTTTTCTGAAGAACAGAATTTGTTACAACAGAAATATTTTCTAGCAAAGGCACCAGAAACTAATTCATCAAAAGGAAAATTCAGCCTAGCAGACTGCAGCCATGAAGTCAAGGTTGGGTTCCCTCTAGCACTGTTGATTTCCCTGAGAAGTTGCTTGGTACATGAATTACAGGAGGCACAGCCATTGACATGGAGGCCACAAATACACAGGACTTCCTTAGCCTTCTTTCTCAGCCCATGACTTCAGCTATTTGCTAAGCATATCTGGTTGTGGGTTTTTCTCACTTCTAGTTTTTTGGATTTGTTTTTTTGTTTCGGTTTTCTAGTTTTTTGTTTGTTTTTAAAGACAGCATTAGAGCTGCTGCAGAGGAATGCTTCCACAAGTCTAAAAGATCCACCAAATTTATTATTCCAGGATGCTGTTGGTGTTAGTTCTCCTTCTGACATCTTCTGTTGCAGTCTTCAGTTATCTTCCCTGGTTCCTTATTCCCAGCTTTTATGTTTTGATAATCAGGCCCTTTTCCTTTCCTCAACAACACATCAAACTACAGCACAATGATGAGATGGAGACTAGCAGTTTCATCACTGCCTTGTACGTTCTCTGTTCAGTTTGCCTGCTTCACGATGCCTGGAAGAGGTAATAAGCAGCAATATGCCGCATAGTATACTATGGTTGCAAACAGATGCCTACATTCATGAAAATAAATGCTGCAGTGACAGGGTACAGATTATATAAGAAAACTGTTTATATGCAGATGCTGGGCATAATGCCAATTACTGTAAACCACACCAACACATAGTTACATTATAATTGATACATGTATCTTAATATGTCCTCTTATCCTAATGTTTCTTGTTAAGGTGCAGAATTTACTGGTGTCTTCTCTGTACAACACACAGTGTAGCAAAAGCAACGTGGCTGTAACCCGCACAGGGCAGTGCTGCTGTTGCCCACTTCCTTCCAGCTTTGTTGGCCATGTCAGCTGCCTCTAACAGTGAGACATGCTAGAGAATAAAATGCGGCCAGAAAATCTTTGTACCACACCCAGTAGATTATGAGTCTAGTTGGGCTCATACAGACAAATAAATCACACAGCAACTAATGATTCCACAGATGGGGAGTAAGTTTTAAAAGGTATGGGGCAATCAATATCCAGTCATCTTTAGGCTATCCCAGACAGCCTAATTAATCTTGTCATATCAACTTTGCAGTCATCTTTATTTATTTCTATTTCTGACTGTTAAAAGTCATTTGTAAACCACAAATCAGAATAATGTATTTAAGATTTCATTATGATTATAGTATAATAGCCTATTAAGAAAGGAAAAGGTACAGTACCTCCAAAGAGGGGGTTCAATTTATTCCTGTAGTATTTTTTAACAGTCTAAGTGACTGACTATATTTGCATTACCAGAGCCTCTTATTACAAACTACAAGAAAACATTCCTTGATGCCAAATTTCTGCCGAAAGCAAATTAAACTGCAATCACTTCTTTGAAAAAAAAAACAACAACAAACCTTTAATGAAAGAAAAGGTTTGTAACTGTAATACCTCAGTTAGCAGCAAAGTTAAATAATTACACTGTAATGCTCGGTTTTTTGAATATCATTCTATTTGAAAACCATCAAAACCAAAACCTTTAGAGAAAAAGTGACATGAAGAAATAGATTTGCACTATACACTATCTGTATGGACACAGAACAGCAGCAAAAATAATTAAAAATTAGCTGACTGTTGAGCTTTCAAGCATCTGTTGTAAACACTATTTTTTTAAGACTTTACAAAGATAAATCTTGAAATGCAATCTCACTAACAGAACTGCAAGTAACTGCTGTTATCTGCTTCCGTGTACTACTGCAAGCCTGATTTTACCTTGTTTGCAATACTTGTGATGAATGACTTGATGTCCAGATTAGTTGGGCAACTCTTCTGACAGGGGGCATCTGCACACTTTAAGCATCTACAGGAATAAAAGAAAATGTGTCAAGGAGATGTGGAATACAAATGCTGCCAATAGCGTAAGGTTTTCAAGTTAGCATGGTAGAAGATAAGCCACAGTAGAATAATACAGAGCATTTTCATAAAATTTCTATTTAAAACTTCTAAGCACTACATGATCGTTATTGACTTGCATTCCACACTGATTGGTTACGTTCTGTTGACTCCACTTTACAAAGGAAGGCAGTAGGGTGCAGCTACAAACATATGGACTACACATGTCTAAGTATTAGGAAACATCTAATTACACAGAAGTAATTTTTTCCCTGGAATCGAAGACTGCTAACTTCTGACCATTTCATTTTCCTATTTGAAAAACATCTGTGCTGTGAATCTGAATTTATTAACAAAGTTCTGGAAGTGTCACTGTGGATTAGATTTTGGATGTTGGACAAATGAGACATACAAAAGCAACAGCATTTCCACAGAGGAAGGAATTACTTTGTACTGTATGTGCCAAAGAATAAGAATGGCTGATAAATTTTCAAGTCACTTTTCTATGATTTTCCTGTGATATGTCTGTGACTTCTGAAAACAATTCAGCAGTCTTATGCATACTCCCAGCTGAAATCCCTAAGACCCTCTTCTTATCATCCCTAATTCCCAGCAGAAAAAGACCTGGGCATGCTGGTTGACAGCCAGCTGAATATGAGCCAGCAGTGTGCCCAGGTGGCCAAGAAGGCCAATGGCATCCTGGCCTATATCAGAAATATCGTGGCCAGCAGGAGCAGGGAGGTGATTGTTCCCCTGTACTCAGCACTGGTGAGGCCGCACCTCGAGTACTGTGTTCAGTTTTGGGCCCCTCACTACAGGAAAGCCACTGAGTTGCTGGAGCGTGTCCAGAGAAGGGCAACCAAGTTGGTGAGGGGCCTGGAGCACAAGTCCTGGGAGGAGCGGCTGAGGGAGCTGGGGCTGTTTAGTCTGGAGAAGAGGAGGCTGAAGGGAGACCTTATTGCTCTCTACAACTACCTGAAAGGGGGTTGTAGTGAGGTGGGTGCTGGTCTCTTCTGTCAGGAGGCTGGAGATAGGACGAGAGGAAATGGCCTCAAGTTGCGGCAGGGGAGGTTTAGGTTGGATATTAGGAAAAATTTCTTTACTGGAAGGGTTGCCAGGTATTGGAATAGGCTGCCCAGGGAAGTGGTTGAGTCACCATCCCTGGAGATGTTCAGAAAGTGCATAGACAAGGCACTTCAGGACATGGTTTAGTGGGAATGGTTGATGGTTGGACTCAATGATCTTGAAGGTCTTTTCCAACCTAAATGATTCTACGATTCTAATGACAAAACCTAACTGTATATTAGAACATAGGAAGTAGCAAAGATTTATTGTCTGTCCCTGCATAGTCTTTCACGAGGATGTACCAGTCTGGTTGCTTACACAAGTCCCATCTAAGGATTAAGCCCTCAGGGTAGTCTATGCAATTTGCAGTAAGCAAACCTAACAAAAAAAAAGGTAAAAGTCAGCTGAGAAGTAAAATGGTTCTCTATTAAACACAAATGTATTTGTACACACTTTTGGTTTTACATATCAATGATTATCATAGGTCAAATGCCACACTACTAATTATCTCAGAATTCATTAAGTTATTCCAGATGCTTTTTCAATATTGTTTTACTAACATACAGAATTTATGTAAATTGTGGTTTTAACAATCTATGGCAAATGAAATAAAATTTGTTTTTACCTATTACCTGAGCACAACTACTTACATAAGTTCCACAAGTCCACCTTAATTATTGTTACTTAATGACAGGTAATAACACTGTGGCATTGGTTGGGACAGAATATTTTTGAACACAAAAAAGCTGCAAGAGGCCTATGGTCTACACGCACAAAGAAATGAAGAGCACATTAAAAGGAATGAAATGCCTGAAATACCCGCAGTGAAAAATTGGCTTGACTTTGTCAATCACAGATATTGCTTTTATTTTCTTTTTTTGTTGGTGGTGGGGTTTTTTTTTCAATTAAGGGTGGAATAAGAGAGAAGGCAAAGCCAGTTAAGTCAAATATTAATTAGTCTTCCACCTTTCTATTCATTATCATCTAGCTGGGTATTGCAGACATCACGGCACCAGCAAAATTTGAAGGCACAAGTGGTAGTAGCTGTTTGGATTTTCTCACAGAACTATTCATGGGGGAAAGGTCTCAGAGGAAATCTTTAAAGGAAAATAGGTCTTACAGGCTGCAACAGCTGGGAAATCTGATAAAGCTAAATCCAGGTTCAAGACCATAGTGGGTTACTAGTTTAACTAGTCAGGATGTCAGAGGGCTCTGGCAGAAAAGCACCAGCAGGTTTAGCTGTGGCAGTTAAATATACCGCTGCCCAGCACTACTCACTGACAGGTCCATGTTATAAATGCCTTAACAAGCAAAGGCAGGCCAGTGAGGACCCTCAAAGGGTTGATGTGGCCAGAGCACCGAGTCAAGAGGATGCTCTTAGCATTCGAAGCAGATTGAAAGACAGCAAAGTTTTAGTACTAGAAGCCAGAAAAAAAGGAGGTATGCTAGACAAAATACACCACTATGAGGGCTCAGATGATCATTTTGCCTGTGTAGGCAGGAAGGAAATAACAGAAGTGGAAAATCACGCATTTAAAAAAGGCAACAATTCCATTCTGACTTTTTGCTCTTCACTTCCCTGAATGTGGTTTCCTTTGAAATACAACAGTCCTGTATCCAAGACCAAAAAGAATTGTACTTAACATAAAAAACCTTTCTGTCGATTATATATAGAACAATCTCATGTCAAAACTGACTAGAATGGCACCTAGCAGGATAAGCAGTGTACGCATTGTGGCTAGCAAACATCCTTACTAAATTACTTCTCTTTTGATTTTTGAGCTGGTTCACAAATAACAGCTGTTGAAAATTTCATCAATGGGGGGGGGGGCAGATAATGCAAACTTGAATGTGAGCTTTGGGGAGGAGGGGAGGGTGCCATGAATATGCCAGTCCAGACTTTCTCTTATAATACCATCTTCCGATTCTCTGAGCACTCTGCAGACTAAAGTGCACCAGGCTGCCATTAATCCCACTTATCACCCTGACAGCTCAGTAATTACACTCCCACTATAGCTAGGTACTGTAAGGTACCGAAGTCCTAATAAAACACCAAGCACTGTGCAGAACGCGTGCTGGTGAGGTGTTTTATTAAACTTGGGGGGTTGATCATCAAGTGACATTAGTGTTGACCTATTTTTCTATCTGACAATAAATTATCCTCTGACCATACCATAATACATATTACAGAGTGCATTTACTGTACCAAGAAGCAAAGGTATTGCATTCTGGTGAACCAGGCAAAAAGCGTAAATAAAATAGTAGAATTGCCCACCAGAAAGTTATTACATAAATTGCTGCAAGTGATTGATCCTTTCAAAAATCACAGGCAAAATACTGTGCTTAAGGGAATACACCGACAATTGCCACGAGCTTCAATTCCACATGCATGTCCCCATACAAAGAAACATTAAGTATTATGTTTCTTTCCTTCTTCTGTAACAGTCCTTCCACCCTATGAAAGCCCACCTTTCATTTTACAAGGTTATTCCATTAATATGGGTTTAGTTCTAAATAATGTAAAAAAGAAACTAGAAATCTAGATTAAAATTCTCTAATTCACCTGCTAGCTCCTACCATATTTAAATGAAGAGCTACATGCTCACTATTAAAAAAAAAAACAAAAACCAACAAACAAAACCAAAAACAAACCAACAACAAAATGAAACACACATGTTTTTAAGTCGTTGTACTATTCTGGACTGCATAAAAATACAGAGCAATAGACAAAGCCAGACCTATGCTAATCATAGAGTGTGTATCCCAGCATTTCTTAGTAAAAATATAGGAAAAATCCTTCCAACTATCAGAAAACACCCTATTATCAATTTTTCCCCTATTTTTTCATGGAACAGCATCTCCTTTAGAAACATATATGCTATGTTGAATCTTAAAAGATACCATATTCACTTCATATGCATATTGATTTCCATGTAAAAGGCAATACCATAGTCTTTGCATCACTAAACCCCAGCTTGAGGAACTCAAAGAAGAGCAATGATATTTTCCATTTTGTAAGCACTTAGCTGTTGGTTCAACTCAGTCTCATTATGAAATGGTAAATTAAGTTAGATGTAAAAACCCCTACAAATGCTATGCAAGTATAGCATATTTATATAAATATTTATGCAAATATTATCATTTGGCATAGCTTTATAGACATGCCTGTGACTATATAATGACAGAAATTCACGTTTCCCACACATCTAAGCTCAAAATTTACATCTCTTACTGAACAGTGTTAAATTATACATATGTATCCCCAGTGAACTTAAAATCTTTAACTTCTTATTTTTAAATGTTGCAACACTGAAGTTATTTATTGTTTAAGGTAAGCATGCTTGTAAATCTCTTTCAGGCACAAATAATACATGCAAAGGATATTTATGCAGTAGCCCAGCATTATCAGCTACCAGGTTTGTACCTTTCAATCTTGTCAGTGCAAAATAAGCACCTAAAACCATGCATGTATACAAACAAACTCATACGTTCAACCTGTAATAGCAGGGGTACTAATACAAAAAAAAAAAAACAACAAAAAAACCTCAAAACACATAACACAGAGAGCAGTAGATTACAAACATCTGAAGACAATAAAAGGAAAAGGCACTTCAAAAGTAGTGGATTTTTTTTCAAAGTAATAAAAAAGAAAAATGGAATAGACAAATAAAAGTTACAAATTTCGGGAACACATACTACCCATTGGGAAAAAAGATGCCAGAAACCATGAGGTATGTCTATGCATAAAAGGAATAGAAATCAAATGAGGAAAAGAAAGGATAAAAAAGTAACATATTTCTCTACCAAAATCTTTCCCTTAGGAAAAAATTATACCAGAAACCAGTTCTATACTCTTGTGTAGAGAAGAAAAAGAGAAAAGGAAGCCACAGCCAAGACTAATTTTCTATTAACAGTTTTCATTGTTTAATTGTTGAAATATTACTCAGTATTTTATTCTAAAGTTAAAATATCTGACCAACACATAGTCTCATTTCTAGGTCTAGACCAGCTCTTAACACATTTTTGCTTCTAAACAAAGAAGGGCAATTTAGTCATATTGTTACCTGAAACTGCAGCAAAAGATTGTGTATCTAACTAGCAAGAATATAACCCGAAGTGCAATCACATGTATGCTGAAAGGCCAGGGGTGAAACAGATAATATGGAGTAAGATTCCACAATGGATCATTGCTGATAACCTATCAAATTTTCATATATCACAAAACAGGCCAAATAACCTTTATCATGGTTACTGTTGGCAGAGGTTTAGAAGCAGATTAAATCCTAATCCATTTATGTGGGTTTCTGCAGGACATAAACATTCATTTTGAAAAAATTCTTCCAGCTCTACTATTTGTAGAAGTTTTAAAAATTTTATTCACTACTCAGAGCAATAGCCCACATACCCACAGAACAGTTTTACACAGGTCTCATAATGATGTTCTGTATACACTTCCCAAGGCTCTGGTGAATTAATTTTAAGAGAATGGTAGAGCTGATTCCACCCAACGAACTAGAGGCCAGTTTGCACAAGAGACCCAATTACGATCTCAAGGTTCTTCTTGGTTCCAAGTCTCTTGCACCACTATCTAAACCATGAGTTGGGGATGGTAAACAGCGGAATAAGAAAGCCACATGTAAGGAAGAAATAAATCTATAATTCCCAAGCTGAATGCCCATTGCCTTTGATGACAGACATGAAGAGCATCACATAAGTTTTTCTCTTGAGGTTCAATCCTTTAACCACTTAAGGCTAATCTTGCAGAACTTAGGCTTTCTTCTCCCCATTTGATCTTGCTGTACTTAAACAGGGTCAGGGACAACCCTAAACAGAGATTTGGACATATGTATGCTCATTTAAAAGAGATGTCAGGATAAAGATTCTCTACTGCAATGGAAAGCCATTGGTGAGAACCTACTGCTAGCAGCTCTAAAACAAAAAAAAAGGAGTTGCTGCCATTATATTCTTTATTGAAAAAATCAAAACACCCAAAACTAACCATCAAACAAAAAATCCTATGCCCTTTTGTCTTCCTGTTTGTTACATTTCACAATGGATAGAAGAGGAGAAAAAGATTATAAAGCAACGAGGAGATTTTGTTGCTGAGTTTAAATACCAAAACACAGTAACAGTTGATACAAGGGTTTGATGAGTACCAAAGACAAATGATACTTAGAGGAATATTTGTTTTCATTCAAAGTCAAGAAGCAGAAAAAGGGACTCACACACACAAGGCTGAGAACTCTGTTGTGTATGTGCAATGTAATAATGAAGACAAAATAATCTTAAATTAGAATCAG
This sequence comes from Haliaeetus leucocephalus, assembly GCF_000737465.1. NCBI lineage: Eukaryota > Metazoa > Chordata > Aves > Accipitriformes > Accipitridae > Haliaeetus > Haliaeetus leucocephalus. Next base: position 18,360,871 of record NW_010973284.1, read on the forward strand.
CTATGAACACATAATTTTGGACCATAGGAGAAACAGAGATAATCCCCAAGAAAAGCCTCTGAATACAATGGGCATCAGAAACTGTATAAAAGGCAGTGAACACAGACTATACAAACAAGCAGGTATCATGGTCCTGGATATGTAATACTGGAAAGAGAAATGCCCAGCCTGTTAGCAATGCACAGGAAGAATAAGAAACAAAACATTCAGTATCATGTAAATTGGCAATACTAGTTCACATGTGAAGAAAGAAGGAAAGACTCCCACATCATCACTGTTGCCTCTTCAATCAACTGGGAGTCCTGTGAACCTTTGGCAGACCCACAAAAAATGGGAATGCTTCTCTGTCAGTAAGTTAAGATGACCAGAGGAAGCAAATTTTAAATAGAGGCACTCTACAGGATTAGAGACAGATATGACACTCTGCTGGCAGCTACAGGAGGTGTAAGGGAGGTGCTTTTTATTGAAAGGAAGAAATGCTCAGAGTTGAAAGTCTTCAGACACAAAAACCTCCTACCCTAGTGCAGAATGATAGCACTTAGAGACAAGGTTATTTTCAGACACTTAAGAGGTAGTGAATCACATGGACATAGACTCCAAATCATTCCATTCATCAATGACTCACCTTTCTCTTTTCTTCTTTGTCTCTCTACACAACCATAATTCTTTCCTCATCTACTTCTGAATCCCCTTCAGTGCAGTAACTCTCCTCTCCCCTTTGCCTCTGCGTGGCTGTCTTCCTGTTTTCTGTAGTCTTTTCTCCCCACTCATCTGAAACTTCTCCACTTCTCTGTCCTATAACTTTTTATCATTCTTCAGCTTAACTCCATTTTAATGGATAATGTTGGTAACATTAAAAAAGCATGACTCAATGTCTGCCAGCAGATATTTATGACAGTGGTGTAGGAGAGTGTCCACCAGTTACTTTTCAATCCATCTTACAAGTTTTTTTCATCCACCATCCAGCCCTTCAGAACCTCCATTTCTCATAAGTTCCTGCACTAAATCTGTCCTTGCCTAGCACCACCTCTTTTGCATACTCAGGACTGTGCTATCTTGGTCTGTGATCAGACATATGCAAATAGTGGCTACCAGAAGACAAGTAGATTGGTGGGATTTCCTTTTAAACCCTTGCTGAATGGTGGGAACACAGCCAGACAGAGCTCTGTAGTCAGCTCAGAAGTAGTGCTCTGAGCACCGCCCCATGGCAAGAAGCCTGCTACGAGTCAGTTCATGGAAAATTATATTCTGCCTGCTCTTAAATTCCTCCTGTCATTTTACTGGGACACAGAATTTTTCACTTACCGTATTGCAATATAGCCTCAAAGACTATTGCCTTTCACCCACTTCATTTTATATAGTTTGTATATCATTACTTTTATCATATTTCTTCAGTTTATAATGTTACAGAATAAAACTGCTATATAAAGTTGATTAAAAATAGAAAGAGCAGTGCAGCTTACAGAATATTGTAGCACAAAGCATGTATATCAGCACATGCCAAATCAGAAAAGCTGTAGCATCCTTTTGACATATCAGAAATAAAATAAAAAATTATATATATAATGCAAATCATTTCAACCATCTTATGCTTTCTCATGCACTTAATCCGTGAACAAGCAAATCAAATAAATAGTTACTGATAGAAATGTGAACCATACTATACACAGCTCATACCAAATCAATATTATTACTAAAAATATATATATTTTAACATCACCAGTACTAGAATCTGTATGGAATACCTTTCACTAGTTCCTTCACTCCCATACGGACCACCTCTTCTTTGGAGTTTTACTAGGGCAATTTATTTACAGTATCTTTAAATCTACGCTTTGGTTTTACAATCCATTTGTTATATATTGCTCTACAACATTCAGAGGTCTTTGACTTCAAATACAAAGTTATTATGATTATGTCTTACAAAAAATTATTGCCATGGTGCATGAATATAATGCTCTCAGATTGTATAAAGGAATGAAGTCCAGCGAGTGTCAAAACCTATCTGTTCCTCCCCCTTAGGGATAGATCTTAGATGGGCTATGTCAACCATACAGTTCCTGACAAGTATGTGCAGACTCATGTACCACACAGCTCTCTTAGGTCAAACCCATCTACATGCTTTTATGTGCAGCAATTATTCCAACTCAGCCTCTATAAGTTAAGACACAAAATGAACCTCTGATTCTTCATTTGAATGTTACTCTTTTCCATTTCTTGCATTCATTTCCAAGTGACAAAGGTTTCTTTGCAGTTTATCAGCATACTATGTTTTGGAAGGGGCTACTAAAAATAAAAATTTTCTCTTTCTGCTCCATCCAAGACCATGGTATATCAAGTGCTGCTTCAATTCTCATTTTTGACACTACTGGTGTCACTAGGTTTACATCAGGTAAAGTAGTCAGAGACTAAGTCAGAATTAGCTCTAGGTAACACAGAGACAGCAGCTTTGAGTCCCAGCAAGACCAACCTATCACAGGAATTTGAGGTTATTCTCAAGCAGCAGTTACCAGTTTGGGTGCTGTCTATCACAGAAAACTATCATGGGAAACAGTACCTGATGTGCTTGGGAGACTCCTGGTCTTCTCATCTTTTCAGTTATTTCTTGTCCTTTATATTGTGGCACCTCCCTAATGAGCTTTGGCTGGTCCCTTTATTGATATTCTGTCTCAGACTAGGGCAGTATTACTGTACCTCTTCAAAAAGCTTGTATTTAAATTGCTACATTTTTTGCAGTTCCCATGAATGACAAGCTAGGTATCTGTTTCAATTAGCTTTAAGAGTTCAATACATTGATTTGTCCACTGGCTTTAAAAGCTGACAGGTAGCATTGGGATTTGGGTTTGATTTAAAAAAAGAAGTCTCTTATTTTGCATATATAACTGTTTCTAAAAAAATCCTCTATGGAAGACTCAGCTATCTTAGCTTGTTGCAAACACTCCCAGATAGGGTCAAGAAGTTTAAAATAATCCTGTAAGACCTCTGTACAAAACTACAGAGTTTCCATAGTGTTATATAATACACTGAATGTTACCAGATGTGTTTAAACTGCAAAGTCAACAAATGTGGTACTTGAATTTCTATTTTGAAATATTGTATTAGAATTAGAATTTAAGTTGAAGTACTGCAATCGGCCCTCACATCTTATACCTATTCCATGGCCTAATTGCTACCAACAAGTGCTTGGCTAAGAAGTCACCACTGCTCTCTGAAAAATGATTTTGTAAACTCCTTCCAGCAGAACTTAGTACATAACTGGCCTAGAGACTGTTGCTTTGTACAATGAAAGAAAAAGTATTTGGGAATCTGGGTCTTCAAATTTAGTTATTTAAAATTAATGTAAGAGGAAATAAAGTTGAACTTAGCAATGTACAGAAGTATGGGATACATTTTCAGAAAAAAAACCTACTTATCTTGAGTTTAATTTTCAGCTTTATCTTTATATCCACACCATTGGCCAAACACATGAATGCTTAGGGAAAAGCAGGTGCTGCAACTAAAGACTGTACTAAAGAATCTGAGGGCCACCCGTACGTAAGAAATCCATTCCATAATCTGGATAGCTATCCATTTTTCGTACTTCATTGTTACAAAAAGAAAAAAAACAAAAACCCACAAACAAACAAACCAACCTGCACCTTCTGAGTAAAGGATATATCAAGTAGACTAGTTCCTCCCGTTCACTTCAGAACTGAAAGAACTCTTTTTTATTTCAAATACAAAAAATTTAAATAAGATTTACAGCAATATTCATTCTAAGCATTGCTCCCTTTTTCTTGTTTCATATTAAGCATTATGAAACTGCTGTGTTTTCAAAGGTATTAATCAACATTCAAAATTCATTAAACTGTCCCAGAAAAACTAACTATAGCTAAAGTTTTTATTACTGTCAACAACATATATTTATTTAAACCTTAGAGTTTTTAGAGTTACAAAAAAAAGTAGTTAAAAGTCAATTTGCAAATTCTCTTGAAAAACTGATTACATTTCACACTACATATTAATTAATATTTTCTCAACAACATAGGAACAGAATATAGTTTGTTGCTCATTATGTCAAAGTTGATGGTATCCCGTATTATTCCAGTAGTGCAAAAGATGCACAAGAAACATACTCATCGCTAAGACCTTGATACAACCTATTTAGAACTCGGACTGTGCTCTTTCAAGTCCTTGAGAGCAGCACTTTAACAGCCAAACAAACCACTTGCGGCTCAGCCACACCTAGCCTTATGGAGTTTTTTAAACGGGTACATTTATGTTCACCACAATAGTGATCCCTTTCACATAGGAGACAGCTGCTACATAATGTTCAATATCCTTTTAATCCTCTATAGACCTTAGACAGAAGGTTTGACAGAACTGACAGTTTTTATTATAGCTTGCCCTGTACACAATAATCTTCTTTCACCTGGACTTTTCTCCCAGAAGCGTTACAGACTTTTTGACTTATATCAAGGATTATTTCTAGTCTTTTTAGGAGAGAAGAAATTATTTTTATGCGGCATGATTCTTATCCTGTGTAAATTACCTTTTCAAAATATGAAACACCTGTTGTCTGTTTATCTTAATGTCAGTGAAACTCCTTAGGGTTCACTTCAGGAAAAATACACTTTACAAGTTCAGTCACAGACGTTTTTTCTCCCAAAATGCCTTCATCATCTATGCACATCTTACAAATGGCACTCTGTACAATACATCGTTAACAACAGTAACACACATCTACCGTTTCTTTGTACTGAAAACATTTAATACATTTAATAATAATATATATAAACAATCTATGATGAAATATAATGTAACTAAAATGCATGAATTGGAAGTTTAAGAAAATGTTCTCAGTTAAAAACTACAAACCCAGAAGAAACTGATTTCCTCACTACAGCACCACAGAGACTCTAATAATCAGACCAATAGTGCTAATGCTCATCTGTCTTGCAATTTAGGCATGCCAGCAATTCCACCACAATTAAAGCAAGAGTGATTTAAACAAAGAACCTTTATGGAGAAGTAGTCTTGGGAAAGGCAGTAACAGCAGAATAAGCTCATGTTTCCCTTAGTTTTAGGATCTGAGCACCAAAGAATTCTCTGGCTCTCTCTTTACCATCATCCTGCCATTTGACCAGAGAATTGATCTGATTTTGATCTAGAATCCAGCCACTTGCAAGACAGACTTCACTGCTCTCTGCACACAATGCATTCCCACAGTTTCCAAACCCATGATGCTATTTGCAAGTGGTAGGGGGTGGGAGGAAGGGAGGAAAGAGGGTAAAAGACCAAGGAGGTTTGTGCAGGCTTTGCTGGTGGAGTCACCTGAACATTTGACCATACACTGAGTGTATTCTGGAAGTAGACAAAAGCACAAATTACCTCACTGAACTCTGTATCTAAAATAGAAGTTTCAAAAGTTTCGGTTTCCCTTGTTTTCAGACTTGTAGGAAAAAAAATATTTTTGGCTGCTACTACAGTTTAGAACTCCAGAGAAAACCAAGAGGTCAGTCACATTTCCACTATGAACCTGATAAAGATGCTTCTTCCCTCGCAGGAGAAGTTATTGACCCCAGTCGACCACCTTTTTCCAAATTCTAAAACTCATAGCCAGAGTATCCTTAGTAAAGCTCAGTCCTGCCAGATGGTGAACACTTTAGTTCATTATCAGACTGCTTAACTGTGCTTTATTTTAATATCTGTAGTCCCCAGTGGGACTCAGTTAGACCATTCATTTGCTTATAATGAAACCCCTTAAGCGATCTGTTAAACCAGCCTAATGCAAGTTTTCCAGAAGTAAGTTCCCAGCACCCAGACTAGCAGGAACAGCTCCAGCGTCCTCACTCTTTTCCTCATCTTAAAATTGATGCAGCTACATATTTGAGAACCATGTGCCACTCCTCATGTCTTCTCCCTGAGAGGATCCACTGGTGTGGAAAGTGCGAGAATTCAGCAGAGAATTCTAAGATTTAATATTTTCTCTAGAAATTGCATGTGTACAATGACTGTCTTCCATCTTCTTTTGCAAATAAAGAGGTTTGTCTAAGACACCTTAATAAGTGACACTGTCACTTATTAATATGCTCAGCCATGAAGACCCAGAAAAAAGGAAGTATGCTTGCTATTTTGGTTCTAAATTTCTAAACTGCATATCATTTATACATTTTTTAGCCATAAGAAAACAATATATCACTGTTTATAATATATAAGCATCTTTTTTAAAGATGGCATTTTCTTGTGTGCTTTGCTGTTTAAGGGAATTAATTTGGCTTTGTTTTTCTACCTTAAATTTATTCAAAAAGTAGAGATTCAAAACCAGTATCCCCTCAGCAAATGAAAAGAGCTTTATGACACAATAACAGAAATCATATAGACAAACTACAGAGGTCAGCACAGAGCAGAGAAACCCTCTACAAATTACACTAAGAATCAATGTTGCATTCTTAATATCTTGAGTGTAAAGATATAAGTAACATTTCAATAGTAGGTAGTTGAAAATTCAGACTTATTTGTTTACTAGAAGTAAATATACTAACTCATTAAGACTGAATGATTGGCATGTATGTGCTATATCTAGATTTTGCTATAATCACGTGCACTGTGAAGAGTTTTACAACATTCACAGTATGATGATGTAAATAAATGACATAGCCAAGTCACGCTCCAGACTATTGACATTTACATGAAAACAATACATAATTTAAATACAAAATGCTTTACTTTTATTTTTATTTTTTTTTAACCAAAACTTATGGAGACAGTAGTGGTAATATGCAGGCTCACTTTCTATTGATCTGAGTGGTCGCCAAATAAATTTAGAACCTGACCCTCTTGATGGCAAGGCTGGTTCACAGAAGCACCGCACTGCATCCTTCTGCCTTATTACAGTTTCATTCATCCAGAGTAGAAAAACTCCTACATGCACACTACTTAACTGGGGATATAAGACAGCCGTTCAACCTTTAAAGTCTCACCAACCAGGACTACTGTAACGTTACGTGGACAGAAGACTGGACTGGATGACCTAACAGGTTTACACTTTCTTTGCAATTTCTCCTAGTATGTTGAATAATGGCCTTTAAAAATGGCAAATTTATGTCTGCTTCTCTATCTGCAGTTGAGGTTTCCCACAGGGAGAAGCAAACTTCAAAGAATTTAAGAGTTCATATATCTCTCAAGTTATTTAGGATTACAGGAGTGACACAAATATTCATTTCCCTTATAAATTAAATCCCTATTTTTAGCACCTTACCAGTCACTCCAAAATTAGAGTAAATAAAAGGACTCTAGTTAAAATAACAGTACCCAAAGGATCTAAAATATGTATTATATACAAGGATTTTCAAATGCAACTGCCTGAACACGTTTTTAAAAGGGTTTGATTTCTAAACGCTATAGCATGGCCTTTTAGGTGCATGTCTATTGGCAAACAAAACTCCATCTACTAGCTAAACATAGAAAAGGCACTGGCCTGCTAATGTCAAGCAGGCTTAGGTGGCAACTAGACCACAATTGGTTCATCTTTGTTTGCAAAAATAGGACAAACATTTGTTGCTAAAAGGAAGACACAAAAATATTGTATTTTAGGTTTTACCCTTACAACCCAAGTAGGAAGAATTTTCACATCCTTTTAAGAAGATTATAGAAAAGACAAAGTATTTGCCACATTCCCTCCCATACTGAAGCTAATGGCATAAGAATGAATACATTTTCTGGGATGGCTCAACAGTTAAGTGCTGTCTGGAAAATATTAAAAGAAATGTTTTTTTTCAGAGAAGCACAGCTCAGGGAAATTTTATGATGAATAAAAAAATCATTAATCTGTTGATTCATCATGGTTTGATAGATCACTTGTTCTTGAATATGTGGCATTGCACTTCTTTGTACATGCTCAGATTGTTAGACCTACACCAAATATAGCAGGACTGTAAATGTACTGCAACTGAAAAAGCATACTTCTCCCATTTCCCAAAGGCATTGCATTTTCAAAAACCTGCTCGAAGGATTTAAATATTCTCTTTTGGTAGATAGTTTCTCTTGCTACAAATGAGCAGATGCCTGCCTTTTGGCAATTCTTTTTTATGCAGTTATTTGAAAACAATTACAGAAAAATGTTAAAATTGATATATAAAAAAAGTTCTCCACAAAGATCCAAATACTGCATTTCTCAGACAAGTCACACAGAGACATTTTAGAATGCCTAGGAATCAGTACAAAGTGCTGCTTCTCTTCCACCCTCTATTAGTACTGCCTCTCTCTACACAAAAACACACAGTACACATTAGCAATTTCCCGATTGCTCCTGCACCCCAGGCTTAGACACTGTGATTTTAGTGTTGCTCTTTTCTAACTCAGAAGCATTAGGGTTTGATGAATACATCTGATAATTTCCAGCAGCTTCATGCCTCAGGATTTATAGGATACTACCATACAGCCTATGATATCAACACAATCACAAGCATAGCTTCCTTAACAGTGAGGGCTGCTAATTGTTTTCTCTACTCTATATGAATGCCAAGAGGTTACCTGCAGATTCAGACAGCTCTTATTAAAAGCTCTTTGCAGTAAGAATCCTGCAGCTCTCTACCCATGCCCTTTTTATCATTGGTCAACCACCACTCTTCCCTGTCCTGAGCACTACTGTTGCTAAAAGCCTTCAGTGCTCCCCTGGATCTCAGCTCTCACCACGAATGAAGCCAACAGGAGAACCTCCTTGATCGTTACTACTGTCAGTCTGCTCCATTCCTGCATCTCTGGCTCTGGGAAGACAACAGGCAAGCCTAGCTATTGTTCCCCCCCTCCTTGGCCAGAATCTGATCACAGCAGAATATATTCCAATTTCAGGTTACTGTAGACCAGTAAAAGTTTTGACTGTATATGATGTTGCTGCTTTATCAGATTCCTTTCTCAGTCAGGACTTGCCTGGTTAGCAATTTTAAAAGCAATTAGCTCACCTGCATGAAGGCATCTTGATAATGGCTTCCAAATTTTACACAGCAAAAGGAAAGACACTTTGTGTTAGAATCCCACTCCAGTCCTATTTCAGGTATATTCAAGGGCTGTATTTTCTATGAGGGGCTGGATGGTGTTAAACATTGTTCAGTCAAGAAAGGTACCTAAAGATACTACAAACTACACGTTTCATCTTCAGTCTATGAGTTCTGACTAAAGTTATGCAGTTCAACAAAGAATATCAATATAAATTCAAAGCAACACTTAACTCGTGTATTAGTTGTGCTGCTGATACGTGTTCAATTACGTAATATGAAGCAGTGAAACAGAAGACGACAAATGCAAGTAAAGGGTGTTTAGTCACTTGTAATTCAGTCAATATAATTTGTTTTTCCTTTGCAAGCCTAGAATAGCAGAAGGATACAGTTATCCACTCTAATTTCCCATTTCACTACGGGCTTGAAATGTACTAGTCACATTAAGACTAGAAACACATTCTTGGAAATAGCCTCTACTCATTATTTTCTACACTCTGGAGCAATTTTTTGCATAATCAGAAGATGGGATATTTTGCCAATCACGAGACATTTGTCTTTCTGCATTAGACAGGAATGAAGAATAGTAAAAGCTCTTTGTCTTTTCTTCATCCCTTCATTTCCTTATCCATGACTAGCCCCTTCAGCCCCTTTGAAGACCAGGAGCTTTTCACAGAGACAGGAATTTGACAGCTATCACTCAAAGAGAGAAATAAAAAAATCATTTCCCCAAATGACAAAAAAAAAAAAATCAGTGTAATTATGGGCAGAATTCCTGTCTGTATTTTTGAAAGATCTCTCCATAAATTCATTTTGGTGCTTTAGACATGCTAAAATCCAGCAACCTAAGTTCTACTAATTTGTGTTTACAAAACATGACCACACAAAACTCTGTCTAGAGTTTAAAACAAAAACAATAGAAATATGCACAATATATTACATAAGGCAATAACTCTCCCATCTTTCAGCAGAGAGGAAGGAGTGACACTGCTCTGGCAAAATGCTCTACTGATAGCATAGCATGATCTTTGCTAAAATATACTTGAGTATGTTTACCAGCATGGTGCAAGATGAGGTACTAGCATAAACAGTTAACACTGAACCACAAATGTCAAAACAGATTAAGTACATTATGTGATTCATTATTCTTTTTTTTATTGTGTTTGTTCACTTGCTAATTTGCACAATTCAGTAATTCATAAAAGGGTCTCCCTATCATTAGTGCAAATTAGTAATTTTCTAGCACATAATTAAAACTATGCATTAAATTTATACTTTACAGTGCATGTTTGTTGCCTTTGTGAAGATAAACAAATGTTACACAGTCAAATGAAATTCTAGGGTGATTATTTTGAACCTGAAAATAGCTCTACACAACCTCCTGACATATTTCTCAACATCAGCCTGGTGAGTGTACTACACTGTCACCAGCATTTTTCTGCTTAGCATGAAAATATAAAGCTATTTTTTCTGAATAGTTCCTGATAGCACTACCTATTCATATATTTTAAACTGAAGTCATTTCTTCTCTGGATGAATCCTATTACTGCCACACCAGTAACATTATACCTGTCCTAATCCTTCTCTAACACACACTTTTTCCATAGTATAAGCCTAAGTCACTGTGTAGAGACAAATCTCAAAAAGAGGCAGGTTCCACCAAAAAATTTAAACATCATATTTTGGTTTTAGATTCAGTCACATAATCATTCAACTATAGTTCACAGTACTGCTTTGCAAGAGTGACAGTAAAGGTTCACCATCATTTGTGGAGCGATAAGGGTTATTGTTAATGCATCTATCTCATTACTAGCAGAGTTCACAGTACAAACATTAGAATTAATAATGAATAGTTCAAATAATTTTCATGTTCCAAAAGAACAAACAAATCAGACTTACATGTGATTTAATATTTCCTTTTTATCTATTAAGACGAAAAATTAAGAAGTTCCAGCATTTTCCATAGTCTCACAATATATGTAAGATAAGGTGTGGAACACAAACCACCTCAACAAAAAGAGTTGAAATCAGTTTAGTCAGCATCCATGAATTATATGTGACAAATGCCCTCAAGTATTCCACCTTTTTACATAGTCAGTTCATAATGGCTCATGCTAGTATCTACTAAATATTTTATTAATTTACCATGAATATAAAGTATGACATTACCACCTTATTCTTGGAGAAATAAGAGATTAAATTACTGACACACTGTATCCGGGGTGGGGGGGAGAAGGAGGGAAGAATGATAAGCAGGGAAATATGTGGATTAAGCAAAAGGGAAAGAAAAAGAAAAACCAACAGTAGCAAGCATTAACTAATACAGACACCTTGCTAGGCCCAATTTCTCAAGCCAAACCTATCCCAAGAGCCCAAGTGTTTCAGAATGCTACGGACACTAATTCTGGGACCAGCATTTACAGCTCAGAGACCCACAGTTCTGTTGTAAATATGTTAATAATGATTTGCTGATTTTTGAAAAATTACACATTTCCACATTTTCCTTTTAAAAAAAAAAAACAGGTATTTGAGTCATACTCCAAAATGCAAATGCTTAGTTTTACACTATGTTTTATGAAAGTGCACACTGTATTGTACTAAATCTTCATATTGGTACATCTTCGGTTACTTGAGAAACTTATTTCTGCGATATTGTTTTAACACAGCTGGTCTGAATTTTTCTGTCCAGTTACAGATCACTATTCCTTTAACAGAGGCCAGCAGCATTTCTTTTCCAGGCTCCGAACCCAGCCTTACTACCATAGCTTTAAAATGAGCAACACATCTTTTGCCTCATTAACCAACAGACAAAAGCACTAAGTGATACCTGAAGCAAGTATCATGAACAAATGAGCCATTTTCAAAAATACCATTTTGTAAAATATGACTTCCTGCTAACATGAAAGTTGTCTGCATTGTGACTCCAGTGATTAGTGTTCATCCTGAAAATGGTCAGTTACAGTTTTGAATGCAGAAATGTAGTTCCTTAAATCAAGTCAAAGAGCCTTACACTTTAAGACATCTCCTCGGCAGCCCTGAGAATATAACAAACTGACTCTCAGTGTGTTGCCCAGTCCACAGCATTGTTCAGATCTGCCATCCTTGGAGATGCAGACCAGGTGTTAGCAAAGTGTCAAAACCCTTCACCTTGAATCTGGAAGCAGTATAGCTAGGTCAGTGCCTGTAACCACATGTGGAAGAATTAGTTCTGCCCATTTCTTATTCTGCCAGTAAACATAGGCTCAGCATAATGCTGACACATCTACCATTTTCTGTTTGCCTGTAGAGTGTCCATCCTTGGAGATATTCAAAGCCTGGCTGGACACAGCTCAGAGCAAGCTTCTCTAGTCAACACTGTTCTGAGTAAGAGGACTGGACTAGACAATCTCCTTATGTCCCTTCCAGTCTCAGTGAGTCTGCGATTCTACAAGAGATACTTGAACTGTCTACTCGAAGATAATTTCTCCCTGCCTGCCCTCCCTAGGGTTTATTATCACAGCCCCAGAGCTATGCTAGCCACAGCTTCACTCTGTGCTAACCAGAGTCAACTCTGAACTCAGACAAGGCAAGTTCACACCTGTACAAAAGTCTGTGTTTATCTCCCTACATTTACCTAGACAGTCATCATCAACATGGCGCCTGAGCATCTCTCACTCTTGGTTTGTATTTCCCTCCCCATCAAAGCTATAAGGCCAAGAAATTGTATTTCCATTTTGACAATGAAGGACTAAGGCACAGAACACTTTAGCAGCTTTTAGCAACCTAAGCACAGAAACCACTTGCATCCAAGCCTCCAAGGCAGTACCAGAACCACTGAGTTATCCCTCATTCCTGGGTGCTCCAATGGACCATCAAGTTAGATGCTGTTGTCTTACTTAATTTAACAAAAGCTTTTTGAAAATTTCTATTTAAAAGCTACCACGATCAAGAGCAGCACTCTTAATCTGCTGCTCCAAGCAAAGAAAATCATGGTCCCAAGGAAGTCAATGAGAAGTCTACCTCTAACTTCATTGTACCCTAAGGTGAAATTATAGCAACACTTTTGCTATTTTTACTCATGCTTGTTCTGAAGAGTGAAGGCAACTCATTACCTGGACTTTAGACTGAGTCATTGATCATCAGGAAGATTGTTGAGTGTCAGATGGAGAATCCTTGTCACAGGCATTAATGTGACAGTAAAAAAGAAAAGTTTCATTTTTAGACTGCTGATTAAGTTGGAGGCCTATTAATCAGACATTTTTAAAGGAAACATAATGTGTAAACAGAACCAGTAAATTTAGAAGTCATTGAGATTCAGAGTTCCTTGATGACATTTTAAAAAAATCTCTTTTGAGAAAAAAATAACCCTTTAAAGTTACACCAATTTTTATTTTTCATATCATACACTTGTGAATGAACATTGACTAGAGCACCAAGGTTATTGTATTGATTTTAACACCTGCTTGAGAACAAACTGCACACAGTCATTAAAAAAAAAACAACAAAACTGTATTTTTGCATGGCAAAAGAAAAAGTTGCTTTCAAGTACAAAATCCCATATTATGGAATATAGCATTTCTCAAATTCTGCTAGATATAGATGTAATCTCAACAGTAAATATCAACATTATGCCAGATAATTTTTTTTATATTTAGGGTGACAGAGGTGTAACTTTAAATATTGCATTTTTTTAATAGCTCAGAAAAATCTTACGACCACCACTGTTAAATTGTCTGATAATTTTTGAAGATATGCCAAATTGCTGTTAGTATTAAAATGATTTCATAATTAGTATTTTTCATTTTCAGAAAACTAAGTAGTCTTTTTTGCATGGTTCCTTAGACAAAGAAATAAGCAGAAAGTTTGTCTGAAATTACTGGATAGGAAAGACTGGGTATCTTTACATTGTTCATAATATTCAGTTCACTTGACATTGTTCTCTACTGCATCTAACTACAGCAGTAATTATTGCAATAAACAGTATGCTCTCACACTAATGAGAAATCCTACAGAGTAATTTTTAAAGTCTTTCCCTTAACGATTCTCCTATCAATTTGATCTTCTTGGATCTGAATATCAAAATAGCAATCATACAGGGAGTATCTAGTAGGTTCTCTGTTACTTTCATAAAGGAAATAAGGTATAATTTAGCATGTATATATACTGCATCATAACATTAAATAACCATTTTATTTTACATCTAACTTCTGTTTGTTGGTTGGGGGCTTGGGGGTGGGGGCTGGTTTTGGTGGGGTTTTTTTTAAAGAAAAAAAATACCTGAAGGTTAATGAATGTTAACAGACTACATACAAAACACTGAACAAAACATGGTGATTTGTACACTGTGATTACCACATGGAATAAAATAATTTACCCACTCAAATGTGTTACCAAATGTATCAGAAACAGTATTAACATGAACCTCTCTTCTTTTTTAGTTAAATAGGAATCCAGACAGAATATTCACACATATTTCTTAGAGAGTAACACACAGAAATTATTTTCTAGTTGTATGCAACATTTTGAAGACATGTTCTGCATGGTAGACTCTCACTTCTTGTCTGAATTTAATGTTAGGTAACTTTCTCACTCGTTTCATAACACCTTATTACAACTTACTACACTGCTATCTTTGGTATTCACTACACACTGTAATAAAAGAAATAAGGATCCTTCATGTTGATAAAATACAGTATGTCTGAAGACAGCAAGCATGTGACCATTTGTTTACAATAGAATGCACAAATCAAATGTTTTATTTGTATTGGGGCTGGCACAAATCACTTGCTAACAAAAGCATTAGTGCTATCCTGAGGCTGCACTCCACAAATAAACAACTTTGAAAAGGAACTATCCTGAAGGAAACCTCCACTTTCACCTGTCATATAAAGCATCCACCTGTCTGATGCACACTTATGGAATGAAAGTGAAATTGAAGTGTGACTGTGGTATCTAATAATTCTGTTGAATAACTCTAAAAGTATTCAATAAAAGGGGAGCTTGTGAGAAGGAAACAAACCTCTTCCATCTAATCAGACTTTTAAATTCGTTCAAAATACTTTATTTCAGTAAATTCAAAATATAGCAATCTCTAAATTAAACTATCTTTGGTATAAAGACAGGCTCACAGAAGATAGACCTCAGAGTTTCCCTGTTTTCAGCCAGCATGTTAATAAACAGATCTTCCTGACAGAGCCCACACTGCCAAAGAGCAACTAGAAAGCGGTGTACTCCAGAGAAGAACCCCTTATGTCTCTAACCATCAGTCCCTTCTGAAAGCTGCCTTTAAGTGCTACAGACAATTTTAGAAAGTACTTCCAGCCTACAGACAGCCAAGCTAGATGAGGGGCAGTTTCTGTAACTTGCTGCACCAAATGAGTTGCAAAGTGTGTGTTTTAATGAAATTCTCCACTAAGACAGGATAAAGTCCCCAAGAGCGTCCCTATGAGGAGTAGTGTGAGGCTTCTACAGCTGGAAAACTTCAAATTACAAGACATCATGTGGAGTATATTACATATTAATATCAGTGATAGTGATACAAAAATACATTGTGAAGTAAAGGCAGATTCTTCTCTGCAAGTGTTTGAAATACTACAGATTCATGAATACCAACAAAGCTACATATACATAATATTCAAAACAGATGATGGTGTAAGGAAAAATTAATTTTCAATACATTCAGTGGTATCTTTAAAATATCTGTCTGTGGCTGTTTTCTCTTTGTTCCAGTAATAATACATAGCTTAGTCACCATAAGACACATTCTGTGCTGTGTATACAGGGCTACTTTTACTGAAGCAAATGCACGTGGAAATGAATTGACTATCAGCTCAGGAGCAGCCTTTAAGTATTTAAATATTTTAATTGCATTGCTCTAGGGCTTAGAAGTGAAACTGTTTCAAGAGCTCATTCCAGTTTCAAGTTCTGCCGCATGCTGCTTGGATCATCTAGAAAAGGTCCATCTTTGTTTTGTTTCATTTCTGTAGTATGCAGAGGTAATACCGGTTCTTAAAGGGGCTGTGAGCATTGGTGGTTGCTTACGTATTACAATACCAGGGCTATAGGCACACTGTGCTTTGCTTTTTGGTGCATCTATGTTACCACTTTACTTTGATCAGCAGAGGACTTCAGAAGCAAATCTCCCAAGGAGAGCGCTCCAGTTCTGCTGCAGTTCTACAAGTGCTCCAGCCTACATCCAGCCTGAGGTGTCTAACCAGCACACACACAAAACGGGTAGACCCTGGGTCTGCACAGCACCACCTGTTTCACAATACAGACCCGCGCCAGCATCCAACTCCATGCAAAGCACTCAGCATGAAAGAGCTCTCCTGCACTGTAAGGAATTCCCCCTCTTGTGATAGCATTGAAGATGCAGCTAATAATTTTACCAGACAGTACCCTATTCAAACATGCATTAGCATTAGGACACATTTTATATCACTTAAGATCTCAAGAGTCTTTTCAGTATTCCTGAAACGAGGCACTTCTCTGCTGGAATAGTTGTATCTCAGAAAGTATGTCTCCAGACACAGGCTGACAATTTCCTGGACTGAAACTCATTTAGCTATGTTCAGTATCACTGTTACCAGGCTTTATAAGTTTCTTTACATTTTCTTGACCAATGCCACTGCCAACTGCCATGAACTTGATTTTTTTCTTTTCTTTTTTTGATAATTCATGTGCACTTTAAATGTGATATCACTAAATAGCTTCACTTCTTCAACATCTTTCCTCTTCCTTACTCCTGTATTTTTATGGTAATTGACTGATGCTCTCCTACATTTTAACTGAAAAATTCATTTTTGAAAACAGAATTGCATGGAAGACAGTTTCACTTTCCAAATGCCACACATTTTTTTTTAATAGTGCAATTTCTAGGTATTAAATAGGGGGTTTTTTCTTAAAAGAAAAACATTGAATTTATAAGATTATGCCAGAAAGGAAATACTTATAGCTTATATTAATCTCTAAAAAATGTAACTCAGCCTTTTTAGTGTAACTTGAGGGAAGGAAGGTACATGAATGTAAACATTTGCCACTGAACACTAAACTCGGTTTTGGAGACTGAGTATCTGTCTTTTAATCTATAAAAGAACAGGTCATGAATTAAGACTGAGGCTATTCATTTATGAGTCCAGAGAGTCCAGAAGAAATCTTTTTGAAATTTTCGTAGCATCACCTGCTACAACACTATCACAAAATCCTAGGTTTACATCCTGGTTGCCAAAAAAAACCCAACCACCAACGCTAAAATAGGCTATTTGGGGCTATAATACATAACATGATTTAAGCCAGTTTCCAAGTATCTTAAGTTTTACCCTTTCTTTACGTTTTCTTTCACCTTTTAATGTATCAATCCTAACATACACAAACAATTAGAAGAATGAACACAGTAGAAAGTTCTTGCCAGCTTTCCCCTGCTCCAGGAAAAGCCTGGGAACACAGAGGATGCTTACAGGATGCCCTGAAAGTCACCAGATCTGATCCAAGCCATGGCAGACCCAGGAATAGTATAAGCAGCCTTTCACTTAAACTAAGGTCTCTTATCTTGACTGCCCAGCGCAATGGCAGTGCTGCACTACCACATTAGGAAGAGCAGCATCACCCTAAAAGCCAGTTACAAATCACTGATGCTTTTACATCTCTCTTTAAAATAGATACATGCACATCTTAAATGCTGTCCAAAACCAGGCAAATACTTATCTGGAACACTTAGTAAGTGGCATGCAGTCACATCCTGCATGAGTTTCTCTTTCTAACAAGCTTGCAGGAGACGAATACGGTTATTCTCCCTTCCACAAATGAGAGGTAATATGCAGATTTCACTACTATGCGTTTATCAAGACTACCAAGAAAAAAAAAAACAAGGAAAGCAGAAAAACAGAATATCCCCAAGTGTAAGTCACAGTTTGAAGTATAAAATGAAAGCTGCTGCCAGTTAACAGAAGACACTGATAGAGTGGGACTCCGCAACCCTCAGTACTATAGGCTCCTATGGAGATCAAAAATACGTGACCCAAAGAGGTGACATCAGAAGAGAAAAGTTCCTCCCAACAGTGGTTTTCTTAAAACCTATAACCAGGCTTGCCTGCAAATACATCTACCATAAGATGCTGCCAGGAAGAATTTGGAAGGTGGACAGCTGTTTACCCGCAACTATAGATACCTTTCATACCCTTACTACCTCTTAGAAAGGGGAGGAATTGCCAGCATGCAATTCTCATGCAGCCAGTTCTCACAAACCTTATCTGCACTTTCCTAATTAGACCTGGCTGCTTAGCATTTCTAGGTCAGTTACACAGAAGCTGCAGCCTTCTTCAGTCACTTTTCCAGAAAAAAATAGTGGTGCTTCAGCCTCTGCTACACAAAGTAGTGTATGAAACTTTGTCCCAGTGTATGGAAAACACACATCACTTACAATGCTGAGTACACAGAGACAGAGGTGTTTTCCAGAGCATCTAAAATGAGCATGGTGTCTACTGCTCACAGAGTAGCAGAGCAGAGCACGCATCTTCTCTAACATCCATCCAGCAAGCAAGATACAACCTACAGGGTTTTTTACACCATGTAGTATTAAACAATATGTATCTGGATTGTAAAGTGAATGTCGTAATCCCCAGCTTTGTATCTAATTCTAGTGTATAATAGTTTAATCCTAATCTTTTTATTTTTCAAAGTATGACTACATTCAATAATCTGACTATGTAACATATTCAATTAATTCAAGGAATGACTTAGAGAATTATTAAAGAATGTTTTTCAATTAATATTTGCAAGAAATGTAGAAATATTTCACATAAAATTGTCTGGGTTCCTACCAGTAAAACAAACAGATTATTTCCTTTAAAACTCAGAGGGAGGAGGAGGAAGGAAGAAGCTATCTGTAACATGAAACGTCATTTGCACAGTCACAAGTAGTTTGGGTTAATTACTGTTAAGGTGTTTGACTATCCAAGTGTTAATCAACAGAGCCCTACTCTGGTGCAGATGTTGACATCTGTAAAAGTTAGCGCCATTTTACCTCCTCCAGGCATTGTAGCACCTGGAGAAGCCACAGGGAAGGCAACATGGATTCTTCTTGAAATTACCGCAACAGCTGTCAACTCAGGAGGAGGTATATACTGACTTGTACCAGACAACAGAATTGTACAAACCTGCACTCTCTCTTAAATACAGTCTTTAAGCAACACTGAGAAATCTGTAACAAGAACACAATTTACCATATGACAAAAAATATCAGCATTCATTGGACAGATGTACTGAAAGCTTTTAACTTTGTCACACAGGTATAGACTTTGATTTGGCAATCGTATAATTAATGTTGTAGATATACCATTAACAAAGTCATATACAGTTCATGGTGACATGATAACTTCTGTCTAATGGTGTAGTGCCTTTGATTCAAATACCTGGATTTTAACAGGGATGTTGCTTAAAACCACAATGAAAAAGTGGGAAAAAATTTATTACATGAACTCATTTTTATCACCTTATTCTCTTTTTTGTAGGTCTACAAACTCTTAAGTGAAAAATTATACGCTACTAAGAAAACATTAGTACAAGAACCCAGTAAACACATACTGGATACTACAGAAAACAGCTTTTCTGCAGTCCAATCTTGGAACAAAGGACCAACAGTTTATTCCTGTTTGAAAGTACATCCCAGTCACAAGATGAGTGTCACAAACTTACACAAAGCAAGTTACAGAGCTCTAAATACAGCAGTATTAGTACAGACAAAGCTCTGCAGCCTTTCCAATGTGAATGCTATACCATGCCACACCAAAATCACAAAAAAGAACAAGCAAAAGCTTAAAATAATAGACACATATTCATTGGGAATTTTGTACAACAGTATAATAATAATAATGATCACTTTTTCAGGTTAAATTCCCATCCAATTTGTCTGCATGGAAATAAAAGCTAATACTAAGAAACTACACTGTAGTGGCAGAAAGGAAAAAATGCAAAGCAGTAGCATCACTCTTGGGCTTTCATTTGCTTTTTAGGCAGTTACTCAAATCCTTTCCAAAGCCCTAGCACCCAAACACAGGTTCATGAGACAGTTAACTTCATCAGCTTTGTGTCCAGGAATATCTGGAGTAACAAAAATGGAAGAGTACTTATGTTTCCCTTAATTTCATAATACCAGAATGCTACAAAATAAAAACAAGCAGAGTGCAAGGCTAGTAACTTCAATATGTATCCCAGATCCACTTCAATAACAGCATAGCCTATCATGGCTCATAATATTTAATAATCTTGCTGCATGTTAGTGCAGCAAGAACAGAATCTTCCTTGTTCTTACAATAAACTGCTGTTAACCTCTTCCTAACACTACAGAAAATACTCTCTGATCATTTCCATTGTGTTACAGTAACTAATCTGAACTTGAAAGCTGAAAGGTATAACACTAATGCCACGTACTGACATAACTCAGAACTCTTTTTTTTTTTTTATACTCTTAAAAGTCAATCTACTTCCATAGGAAAAAGAAAACAGATTTCAGACTACTGTTTCACAGAAATCTGACCCTATAGGCATTAGGGGTTTGAAAATATTTTCTATTGGGTGAGAGCAATTTCTCAGATGTAGAGCACGTTTATGAAACTTATTCTACAGAGAAGACCAGCTTCTATTCTTGATCTCAGTCTATGAAGACAATAGATAAAGCTGACAATTGTCAATCTATAGTCAATCACCCATTGATCTCAATGGGGTACTATTAAAAAATCAAGAGAGATACTAGACATTACATATTAATGAATTTATAAATTATCATCATTACTTGTTCAGTGCTGCATTACCACACTTCAGCTCACTTGGGGGGAAAATACATACCTCTCCCTTTTTGAACACTGCTTTACAGTACTGTGTTTCCCTTTCACTCATTTCTCTGCATTGCCTCAGTATTTCTGAAACTCTCTGCTACAGCTCTCACTCTTCATTGCAGATTCCACTTTTAGGATCTGCCCTGTAGATCCACTAAGATGATTGTTTATTAAACAAATACATACACCAGAAATACTATAAAATGATAATACATACACCCAATAGCAATCATTAGGCCTTAGAGAGACTCATTCCAGTGATGCCAGAGTGGGAAGCAGTATACACATCTCCCAGTCATTCTTTAGGCTGCTTTCAGTGCAAATCTCCACAGCAGCATCTAAAACAGATGAAACTGGGATGTCTCCTATCATAAAATATCTCTCTTGTGTGGTCCAGGGCCAAGTACTGTATCCAGAGGAATTATTCTGAAGACTTAATGCTAATACTGAAATTATGATGTAAAAGCAGGTGTTAGAAGATGTATGTAGTCAAAACTCAGAGAACACAAAACTACAACTAATTTTTACTTTGAAGAAGATAAAATAAGTTACCCAGCCAGAGTTACTGATCCAGTCTCATTTGAAGATTTTGAATCAAATTCGGAAATGAAGAAGAGTGAGAGTTCAAATGTGTCCAAGATGGGGGGACTCCTGGGGGTTCCTGAAGGACATGCAATTACTAATGCAGCTCTTAGACTCTCTTTGCTTCCCCTCTCCCATTTGTTTACACTTGTGAAAAACAGAGGCTTTGGTGTACAAAACTGAGAAGAGATGTGAATGGGTACTTAAAAAATACATGTGGATAGGATCTGAGGGGAATTGAAATCCAGACTGAATCCAGCTATCCAAGATGATGTCCCTTTGTGCTGTTTCTAATTCACCTCAACACAAACACAACTAGAATGATAACACTTATCTTGAGAATTGCAATATACCTAATTGTATTGCCACCAGAATCAGAATTACCTTTCCTCAAATCATGCAAGTGATTTGAATTACAGGCTCAGGCTTACGTGCCATCTTGAATATACAGCAATAAGATTTGCTCTTCTCACAGTTCCAAAACTTAAGAGGGATTTTAGAATATCCTACCTTCTAAATCTTCCATTTACCAGTATAACTGCTCATTCACAGAGTTAGCTTGTATTTTGACTGCTAGACCTTTTCTGCAATTCAGGCACACACAACTCCCTTTCCACGAATTCAAAATGCAACTATTAAAGTAATCTTTCTGACTATTGTTTCATCTGCAAAGGCAAGATTTGGGCTTTGCAACCCCAAAGTTAACTAAAGGTAACTTCCAGCTGCCCTTCTGTGCAGTGAAGTAGTTTGACCCAAGTTAGATGCTCAGGCTCCAAACACACAGTAAATGAATGGACAGAGTAGGTAGGGGTATACATGAGAGAGTCTCAGAAACCAAGCCAAGATGCTAGCTGGGAATACTTCAGTTGCTTAAATACCTGACGTGGCCAGAGACAAACCAGGGCCATGGCCCTCCTTCTCCAAAGGCTATCACTGTGAACCTGCTCATGAAGGAATAAATTTAAGCTTTGCTTTTCCATCTGAAAAAAAAAAAACAGCAAAACCATAGTTGCACAGCAACCACCATCAGACAACCTATGTTTGAGCCCTGAGCTGTAGAAGCGTTTACTCAAAAATCAGGAAGAGCAGAGATTTGAACTCACCTATTTAATATGCCAAACATACTTGCTAAACCTCTAAGCTATTAGCCTTCACCATCAGGTAGTTACTAGCTCCTTCTGTACATCTGGTTTGGTTAATCTGGAGGGACTGAATTGATGTGGAATAGGAAGACCCCATCTGGAAACCTACAGTAGAGTTCAGCGTTGAGTCTTTAACTGTAGAGCAGTGTAAGTACTCTGGCAGGCTTTAGGTGCTCTCAGGCTTTAGGGACTTAGAGGGGCAACTCTTAGTGACTTTAATAATCACACCCAGCGTCTCATAACTACCAGGTATTTTGTCTGACCTGGTAATCTAAAAGATATTCTTACATGTTAATAGCCTTCTCAATATATAAATTGATTAAATAATCAGTCTATTTCTTTGAAAAATATTATCTACTTTTCAATGAATTTGAAAAATACATATATTCTGTTGAACAGATGTACAGTATTTCAAAATCATGTTTCCAGAGCAAAAAGGTCCAAATGGATACTTCCAAGGATGCAAACTAGATGCTGCATTCAATAGATGTATCTATTTCTACTTAGCATGATATAAAGCACTTTTCGACACTGTTTTGGTGCTATATATGGTACATTACTCATTCTGAGAAATAGTTAGCATAGTATTTTACAAATGGAAGAAAATAGCTACTTGCACATAGTTTTGTGATTCAAAGCCTTCATTTAAGCAATGACACCCATCCATCACAAGTCTGCCATGGTGTACATTTTTTTATAACAGTTCGTTACATACAATGAGTAAATCTAAATATCCAACATGTTTATAGCACATCAAGCAGTCCTTCTAGCACATCAACCTGATACTGATTTTAGATGAGCTCCTGATAGCACATCAACCATTCCATCATTCATTAATGTATCTCTGCATCTTTCAGGAAGAGACAGATGATCTTTCCTTCGAGGCCAGTGCAGCTTGACTGTACTGATGGGTGCCCAATTAGACCTCTAAATCTTAGGTGAGCATGCCTCAGTAAAAAAGGAATAAGAACTGATTAAGTATCTTGTTTCCTTGACAGCAGTATAGAAGGCATTTAAGGAATTAAAAAAAACCAACTACTGTATGTTTATATTAACTCATAATAGCAAAGCTGGTACAAAATACTGTTTAATAGACTTGCATTTTTTAATAAGTTGTTCACCTACAGATAGGCACACTTGACAGCTACAGGCAGACCATTTCTATAATGCTATGATATTTGACATAACCCCACTACCACCACTACTACTACCTCTCAAAAATCCAGTATGTCCATGATCTAAAACTAGTAACAGAACACAAGAAAGCCACGTGGGTTTTACATACATCCATGTAAGCATCTTTTAGTTTTGAGGCACAGATAAAACATGCTTAGTCTGATCTGCATTACTGCAGTGTTCTTGTTAAAAACCACCATCTGTCAGAGATTATCCTATTTTTCACAGAGGGAATACACATTAATTATTAATCCTACTCCTCACAGAAATGTACTCACACAAGATCAGGACCATCCATGGTGTGACAAGAGTATTACATGTTCTTAGTAGGCAGTCTCTGGATGAAACTCAGGATTGGTCCCTTGAGTACTTCCAGCAAATGAGCTGCTTCAGGGCAGGTCACTGGCCACATGGCAGAGCATCATCACACAAGAAGCAACAGCTGAATTCCCAGGACCTGAATCTACTTCCATGAGCCAATATAAATACTACATACAATACAGACATTACATTTGCAGACACGAGCACTGTGGCCCTATGCTGTGCATACACTGAAGCACATGTTCAAGTTTAAGCATATGAATTTGGCTTCATTTAACTAGATGCAAGAGTAAGAGCTTTCTCAGTGTTGGCCAAAGCGCTTGGCACTTTGCTGTCTTCCACATGTGCTGAGGGAGGGAATTCATAGCTGTAAAATAGCACACTGATGTGGCAGATCTAATTCATCCACAATGAGAACCTGATGATAGGCAAAATAAGAAGATAAAGAAAGCTCTTCATAGATCCTAGTGAGGGACAATGGAAAGTGATCATTCCTCCCCAAGGAATTCCCTAATCATGTATCATTTTCTAGGGAAGCTGGTAGAGACCACATTTCTGCTCCAAGACAGTTTTACCTATGTGGTATTGTTTGAGTGTACAATGTCATATATTGCTTTCAGTTAAAACTTCATTACCACTGAGCTTGTTTCCTTGGTCAGTGGCAAACTGACCAGTCAAAGCATTTTACAAACAAACTTCTTGCAGGTTTTAGTATTTCAATGAGGAAAAACTTAGAGAAAGACTACTGAGCAAAGTAATTTGAAAATAAAAATAATTATGCCATACAGAAGTAGCTAATATAAGACAGCAACTTGTAGTCCTAGGCTGTATTTGGTGCAATACATACCAGAACCTCTATCTTACTATGAAGAACAAAACTAAAAGTATATTCTTGATTCCCCAAACAATAAGACATGTCAGAACGTGAAGGACTCTTCTGGGTAAACAGAAAATATACTAATGTCCATAAATCTCAAAACTTTTATATAGTTTCTATTTTTAAGGTAATCTCTTACATTACAATGTCTGTACCTTTCTGGGCAAGGAAGAGGTTAAAAATCTTTCTTTCTAAAACCAGAAAATGCTCCACTGAAAAGCTGCCTAAGCTGCCAAGCATGGAGAGATAGTACTCCAGTTGGAACTCATTACAGAGACAACATAGGAGAGCTGATCCAGCTTTTTATTTACTGTAGAGGCAGAAATTACGTGAACATCTTTCTTTGTAGACCTAGAAAAATATGTTGGCCCTGAAGCCAAGGATCAGAACATTACCAACCCTGCCAAAATGAAATAGGTTATTTGTTTTTTTAATTTAGTGAGATTGGGCACTGATTTATGTATTTTTCCCTGGAGAAGAGGAACTATTTATGTTCTTCAGAGCACAGATCACAATTGTTAATTTTCAGTGGCCCTGCATAAAGAAATAGTAGGTTTACTATTTTGAAACAAGAGGACCACAGTTTTCAGTCTGGTAAGGAGAGACAATTTTGTGTAGAGCCATTTTAAGTCTCTTCCGATAGGTGGAACTTCCAAGAGAAGGGGTTTTTTTCAAGTAAACACATGTCCATGTCTCTCAGGGTCAGCAACTGTGACAAACAGGAACAGGCACACAAGTCCCATGTTAAAAGTTCACCTTCCATCAAGTGAAACATAACTAAGGACTTCTCCCATTCCCATATGGTTCATTTTTTCCCTGGATAAAGTCCCAGCACGAAGCACCAAGTGGTGTCAATTGTGACAATATAAAAATAACAGGTGTCTTGTCCATTGATGCTCCTAAAAAAGGATTTTACTCACCCTTACACCATTCAAGTACCATGCACACTCCCTCATACATACAGCACATAATATAGCTCAGGTTGTATTTCCAGATCAGATTAGGTTGCCTCTATCTGACAAGAATCATGAGAACCTGTTGAAGGACCTTCCCAGGGCTCTGCTTACAGACCTCATTTCAGAGGTTTAAATTGACTATGCAGCAGGAGAGTGACTCAGTATTATGTACAGTTTGACCCTTTGTAAACCACCAGGTCCTAATCCACTTCCTTGGCAGCCAGAGCTGGACCTCAGCTTTCGGGCTGCTTCTTCTGAGCACTTTGACCACTCATCAGCCAGCCAGAGACTGAAGGAGAAAATGTAAGATCAATCTGGAAAGTTGCAACCTTTTCAACAGCTACTCCATAAACAAAGGAAGAAAGATTACTTTACAGGACTTGGCACAGTTCCTCTTAACTAGTGAAGTCATAGTAGGCCACATGAGGAACATCAAAAAAGTATACCAGAGCCAAAAACAAACAAACAAACAAAACAAAACAAACCCAAAAAAAACAGAGGAAACAAAAGGGGACAAAATTAGCTGGTTAACACAAAAAAAAGCCCACTCTTCCCTCCTGTCTCCCCATCAGGATATCAGAAACTGGTCATTGGGGTTGAGGGGGAAGAAATCCATCAAACTAATGAGCTGAGATCATTCTCTTACTTGAAAAGGTAGGAAGAGATCTCTAACTCTCCTTGCTGTTTTAAAACAACAGTTGTGTCACATGCAGAACAGAATTATCAGTATTTGTCCAGTAAACCTAAGGAACCATAAATAAATGACACCAAAAGCAATACAAGAATTAATGCTACCTATTTTGCAAGCAAATTGTTCTTAATTATTGCTCTATAGTTTGCCAGGCATTTTTATGCAAGCAGTTTTGGAGACATGTTATATTTAAGTATTAATGAAAAGAGTCCATCATATAGCTCACATTTAGATTCATTAAAAAAACAACCCAACAACTTTATTGTACCTACTTACTTATATTAAAAAACCTGTCACTACATAACACTTATCCTGAGCATAACTGCTCGTTTGGGTCATCAGGTATACAAAAGACAACATTTGATTTTTATGATCAACTTGAGCTTCTTGCTCATTACTGGCAACTGTAGAAGTTCCCCACAGTCCCACAACTACCCACCCTGACCTCCCCACTCCTTCCAAAACTGGGACAATGAGCACCTCTGGCAGCTCTAAACCTTTATGACTTGCTTCCACAAGGCCCAGAAACTCTTAATAAGACCAAGCTGTTTCTTTCAAATGAAACTTATATGGGTTAAATATTACTGCACTTGAGCAATCATGTGGCATTACATATTGCATTAGCTCTTCAATATCTAGAACTGATAAAAATAGAGGGCAACAGGAGGAAGATTTTTAAACAATCAGACTTTTTAGAGTATTCCCACAAAGTTTTGCTAACATCCATATTAATTAGCGACCTCCTCATACTGCAATAAATATATTTGTCAGCAAACCTCTAAAAAGAGCAACAGCCATATGATAAACAGGAGACATTCCATGAAGCCAGTCCATTAATTACCACACACTTTTCCACCATTATTCATCACATGGATAATAAATAAGCCCGAACATAAGGTTTACTTATCTTGTGATTACTTCCCCCTAGATCGTCAGCTGCAGAGGTTTTATGGTACTGGTATATTCCATCAGTGCAAAACCTGAGCAGGTTGTGTTGATCCCCCCCCTCCCCCCCAAAAAAATTCAAGACAAGAAATAATCAGAACATTGCTTTTCTAGAGATGAACTTACAACTATCAAACTACTGAAAAATAGCCCAACTATTGCTTTCAATGCTTCTCCTTCAGGTACAGCAATTCAGAAAGATAGATCAGTGGGAGCTTCATGGAAGTGACTTTTTCTTATCAATTTATGTATTTCCAATTAAATGCAGAGTACTTTGATACAGGACAGCACACTGCTTTGTAATTTTGTGATTACATAGCTGGTTTTCATTAGTTTTAAAGAAATGGCATCAGAAAATTGCTGTTTTGAAAAACATGGATAGTACCTATTGGAACACTGACACCCAGCATGGCTCTTTTTCTTTACATTCCTTCATCGTTTGGATGTAGCTCATTCATGCAAGAAAAAAAGGTACAATTGTTCTATTTTCACACACACAAATTTGCAGCATATCTCTGCAGCTCAAATCTCAGTGATGCAGTACAGATATGCGTTTTAGAAATGCTCATGGACACAGACAGCTCCTTCAGAATGTTCATATTTATTCCTTCACAAGTCAATTCTCACAGAAACCGGCTCATCAAGCTGTTCTGTATTTCTGTCAGTGCAATATAACAAGAACTGGGGAAACAGATTCCATCTGCAAGCTATCTTGCAATTTAAAAAAATACTTCAAATTTAATTAAAAAAAATTTTTTGCAATAGACTGTCTGAAGTCATTATAACTGAGAAAACGCTTTCTCCAATTTCATTTTTATATGTTATAAAATATAAATTAAGTATTTAAATAAAATAATTAAAAAAACAACAGAGGGTATCATTCCATTAGGATTATTTGTCAATGAAGTTTCACTAAATCCTAAAAATTTTGTCCTTCAGGGAAATTTATCTTACACTCACAATTTTTGTAATAGTGAGTTACCGTACACATACAGATTTTTCACTTCGTTACAGACTTATTTAATCAAGTTCCATTTGCTCATTCTTTTCATGCAATAGTAGCTATGATGTTTTTCTAAATGGCATGTCTCAAAAGTTTTCTTTCTTTCTTCTTTCGTATTTATACATTTAAAGCTCTTGAATTCTCAGTGACTTTGAAAATCTGGTCATTAGCCACTTATCTAGAATGGCAATTTTAAAAGGAGCTTAAGGTGAGGTAGCCATACACAACTGCAAGTTGCATACCTAAGCCCTCTGTAGGAACTTTTGAAAATCCAGCCTAAGGATATGGGAAAAAAACAAACAAACAAACAAAAAAGCCCAAAACCATGGAGTTTACTTTTCTGAAAATATGTAACCTAACCTGCAGCCCTCAAAGCATACTTAGTGCTGGTTCTAACAAAGTGATACAAGGAGCACCTGTGCCAATTTCACCACATTATGTGACCTTCTTGCCTTCTGCCATCAAGCCTCAGCAACTGCATTGTTTTCACCAGGATCCATTTTTCAGGGTCAAAGATACATTCCATCTTATATACTGGGAACAGTACCTTAACCTTGCTCCAGAATTTTTTCCCTACCTATCAGTATAAGAATATATAATGCAATCAAACCTCTCTTTACCTGTCCCTTCCACCAAACAGCCCCCATAAAACGGCAGCAAAGAAAACTGAAAATGTCCCTTAATAAAAGTAACTAACCCAAAGCTCCCGTTTGAAGGAAGATGCCCACTTTCATGCTGGAAATAATGGAAAAACAACAGTTTGATTTTTTTTTTTGTTAAATTAGCACACATTTGCAGATCCTATTCCAGGTGATAATGGACAGAGTGCAAGGGATTTTGGTTTTTAGTCTCTTAAGTGTTACTTTTCTCTTTTTCTCTTTTTTTTTTTTTGTGAAGATATAACCATATTTAGATTTCAATTCAAACCACAGCTCTAGTTTACTGTACATAAAGATGTCTCTGAAGCACAAAGTACTGAATCAGAGAAAGGAAAGCACATCCCATCCTACAGTGGTGACATGAGTTACTTGCATAGTTGCCACAAAAGTAATAATTACACTGTAACTCAATGGGAACAATGGTAATTTCACAGTAGCTCATGTTGTTGTTATCACCCTATATCCTGATAACTGTGAAATTAATTTGTGGTACCACTGTATGTGTCAGCTTTAAGCTGTTCCCTAGGTAACATTACGCTACCATAGAGAAGGAATGCTTGGCAGTAAAATGGGTAGCAGCAGATTGATTACACAAAAAGAATCTTCCCTCTACATACAAATAACTTGGCAATCAGGGAGATGATGAGAGAAAATCCTCCCCACTGCCTTTTTTTTTTAAAAAAAAAAAAAGAAATTAATAGAGTTAATGGTATTAACTGACCATTATCCATACACTGGAAGAATGCAAAGGTAAAACAAAATGAGCAAACTCCCAGATTATATTTAGTGCTACTGACCCATTGTTCCAACTGCAGCCAAGATGCAGCATAAAAATGCTGAAAATTTCTTCTTCCTTCTTCTAGTCATTTCCCACATTAACCATTAAATGGCAATTTTAAATATAAAAGCAAATATACAGCACTAAGATGTATTTAGGAGGGCAACAATAGTGTAGGTTATGCTTTCACAAATAATGCTCACTTCATCTCAGGGGCACAGTCCTTTCACCTCCTGAACATTCAACATTATTTTGCAATACTACTACTGTCAAAAAGGAGTTCCACACTAAATATAAAAGTCAACACTCTGCCACACAACGCATTGAAATGCTTACAAATTTACTGGAGAAAATTCAGTGCCACAATAACTGAAGGTCTGCAAAACATTAAATCATGGAATTTAAGTAGGGAACTTATTACTGATTGGTAACAATAAACAAAACACTGAGTTTAAACTTTCCAGTCATTCTGCTTGGTACAGCAGTAGGTATGAGGCTTTGGATTAAAGAAAGATGCTATTTATTTTTATAGAATTTGGATATTTCTTTCACTTTTAATCCAGGCCTGTTTACATAGCATTAGAAACACATACTGTAATGCCGCCTTCTCTTGCCGTATGTTTGTCTGTAAGGAAACAGGTGAAAAAAATCACAGCATGTTACATATACAGACTCAGTGGTTCAGCTGGAGTTTTGTTACTGAAAAAGCAGCAGCATCTCAGTGTCAGCACTAGTCATCAAAGCAAAGGTGTTGAGCAGATACTCTGATCCAGGATATCCAGGGACAAGCATGTTTTGTCGCTCTGTAGTTTTGATCTTTATCTCTGACTGATCCTCCTTTTGTGATTGCTGCCCCCAAAACCCCTGACAGGTGATGTTCAAATGTGTTTTGGTTTGGGGTTTTTTTGGTTTTTTGTTTTGTTTTTTTTTTACAACCCAAAATAGAGCTTTCAGAGCTCTGAAAGCAGCTGTAGGAGCCTAAAGCCAGCTTGGACAGTCCCAAATGTGTATTCTTCATTAAATATTGGCACATACTATGCCAAATTATGTCACTGCTGAGAGGAAAATTTTGCCCGTCCTATACTCAATTATTCATCGGAAAGGCACTCTGATCATTGCCACTAACAACCCAGGAATTCAACCTATATCATTTGCCAAATCGGCACGTACCCTCGTCCACTCAACAGTCACTCTTCTTCCACTCCCTGCTGTGTGAGCCAATTCTGATGCACAAGGACCCTTAAATGCAGGCAACATATACAACACACATTTGCAGTCAGCAAGCTTACTACATTAACTGCACGGAGAATTTGCTGGTGCTTTTGATGCTGGTAGGAATTACTAAGGGATATCAGTACTGATTGATCCCCTTTTTCAGTCCCATTAATAACTGTCTGCAGTTATCTTTGCTTTGCTAGACCAGTGCAAAGCCTTGATGGTCAGCTAAGTCAGTGGTCATTTTTTTTCCACACACCTGACACTATTTCTGCCTGAACGAGCATGGGCCAAGCCTGATGGCTGGCTTTTTAACCCCCGTGCATCCTCCTCTGTTCTTTATTTTCTTTCATACACTCTTCAGGTGTCAGTGCTGAAACAACTCCCATCATTTGGAACAAACGACAAATGCTGCCAGTGACAAACAACCTTCCATTTGCTGGATCAATGCTGCCAAAGGCATTCAGAAATACTTCAAGAAAGGTGTATGTATGTATGTACGTAACTAAAGATCTTTGGAAAGCTTTGGACACTAGTAGCAATTACTGGTTTTGCTGTAAGCCCAAACTTACTACCGCAGAGAAAATGTCTGTTACCAAGAGGTGTCAGATGCTCTTTTTAGAAAGCTGATTGAAAAATGAGTAGCGGGGATAAAAAAATGCCTGAGATGGGGAATTTTACCTTTATAATCATTAAATCAAACCAGGTGCAGTACAGCTGGTATTTTCACCTATGATAGTATTCAATAACCCGCTTGAAACTAACTGATGTACTCTGAGCTATCTGTGGTTCACAAAAAGAAATCCCAACATTGTTTTTAGCATGCACTGGTAACCTCTGTACCAAGACTGCTAATGAGGCTGAAGATTAACTCCTTAATTGTGAACTATTTGCTAATACTCCATAAGTAGTGGCTGTTCCTCATCACATTTGAAACATGCTGAGATACACCATGGAGCAGTTTATAAAGCCATTCCCATGCTATTTTAAATGTATATATTTTGCTGAGGACTGTTCAAAATTGTAAAGAACATTAATGTATTTTTAAGACAGTTGTGGTGGGTTGACTGCCACAGTACAACAGTGATGTCTACTGACTTGGGAAATGGCTTTGAAGTGATGTGAAAATTAGTTGAAAATGAGACCAACCACAAAAAATTCTAAGCGATTCCTATCCAACCCCCCAAGTCTCAGCAGCAAAGTCACTACCAAAAAAGATGCCTTGCCATCTCTGGTTTCTCCAAGCTGCCAAACTGCTGATACATTACTAGCTCTCTGGGCTTCAAAAAGAAATGAGACAGTCTGTTGATATTATACATATATTTTCATTTTAGATCTTATTTTAGACATATTTTTCCTCAAAAAATAGGACTTTTTTGGAGGAAAAATTTACACCATTTAACCAAATTAATTGAGTAGTTCTTTCCAAGTTCATAAGATTCAGCAGGGTCTTGGACATGATCTCTAACCATACAGAAATTATATTTGATTACTAAAACTACAATGCCATAGCATTCAGAGAAGCTTGTTCAAATGTCTCTAGAACAGCATAAAGTCCCAAAATTAAGATATAAATCCTTGCAATGAAATGACATCAAATACATTTCATAAGACAATCGTCGCATACATTCATTCAGCAAGAGTTATTAGCCAGCATGTGAAGTCTTCGAATAACTTCCATTGCACTTCCAGCCAACTGTAAGCTTGACGCATTACCTTGGAAGAATGCCACATTTCCCTCTGTGCTAAACTTACTGAAACAAATAGGAAAGCAGCATTGCTGTGTTACATCCCTGCTTTACTATTGTGTAATTGGACCACACTACAGGAACAACACTTTGTATTACAAATATTGAGTTACCATTATCAACTTGTGGCTTCACACTCTCAGCACAAAAGCAATGAATTCTCGTCTTACATCAAGAATTAAATGAGTATGATAGAAGAGAAAATATTAAGAGAAGTTGCATTTCAAAGCTCTGTTTGCAGTTATAGTTTTAAGACAAAATAAATTTTATATGTTATGACATTGTTACACTAGCAGGAGAAAGAACATTTAGCAACACTAATAGCAAAAGATTACTCAGGCCTTTCTAATTTAGGGGTAAAGTCTTCACTCACTCACATACCCAAGTAGAATAAAAGAATAAAAATTGATCACAGAAGCAGTACAGGAGTACGGGGAGATAGTTTTACACTTTCTGAAAATATATCTAATTCAGCTAGGAAAGAGAGCAAAATACTTGTGCTGTATAGTCCCTGCTGGTTAAATGGCTTCTTGTGTTAGAAAAGGAAAATCGGGGATTTCATCTGCAACTGGGTGAACAGTGGTCCTCCATCCTCTCCTGGGGTATTAACCAGCCTTTCCCCATGATTTTGGCTGCAGAAGAATTTATCCCTAGAATGGCTGCATCTCTAATAGCAGAAGATACCCTAGAAGGACTGTATCTATATGAGCAGCATGGCCCAGCAGCAGGGGGTCTCACCAGCAAAACAGTTGGCATTAAGACCCGACATCACCCTTCCCAAAATGCAGGTAGTGTTTATTTCAGCCTAGTTCTAACCTAGTCCTGTAGGCTTGAGCAACCGACATGGACATCCATGTCCCTGCAGCTTCGGCGTCACAGCTGCCTGTGTTGGCTATCTTAGAGATAGCACAGAAGTGCTCACCTGCCATGAGCAGGACTCGCAGCAGCAGCGCATCCCCCTGCCTGGGCACGCTGCTGCCCCACTGGCTTTGCACAAAATGTCAACTGAGCCAGTGAGGATGACACAGAGGCACCCTACAGGTAGGCCATGACTAAACGTATGACTCTACATAGGAGCCATTTAAGCTTGTCTATATCTACCCAAAAAAAAAAGAAGTTACACCAGATGCTGATAACGGTGCAGCTGCATCTCAGTGCAAGCTGAAAGATGCATCAAGAAAGGGGACTTTCAGCTCTGTTTTGGCTACTGCAGCCACACAGCTAGCAGTGCTCTGGCTTAGCCATGCAGTCACAGCAATCTTTAGCGGAAAACGCTCAATGGAGCCAGAATCTCTCTTAAATATATAACAATTCCTATTTAAGTATTTTTAAACATCCCTGTATGATTCTTTAACTATAGGGAGAACAATTCCCACCCCAGTTAATTATTTTATCTGAGAAGAAATCACAAGAGAATACACTTGAGGACAGAATAGTGTTAACACCACTAGCAGTTGCCATGCAAGTAAATTTGCAATGGGAAGACTGAGGTGTGGACACTGTGAGGCATAGCCCAACATCTAATAGCCAGCCATGAGCCAAGCAAGACTCTGTAAGTCCCTGGGAACAGCAACTGTTTTACACATGCTCAAGTGCATTTCCTGTTCACTGGAAAAAACCACAGATAAGTAGGAAAACCCACTGAGGAAGGCCCTATATGCTCAAACAGGAAGACATGCCAGGCAGGAGAAAATAAAAAAAACATGGGGGAAATTATTTTATAAATATATCTTTTTCTATAATAAAAGTACTCCTTGAAGTATAAGTGTTCTCTTGCCCTTTTGGTAATACTGTCAGATACTGACCAAGCCATATTTCTTTTTTTTTTAAATACATTACCAAATACAAAGCAAGTGCTTGGTTAATACTAATTAATACTAACAAATGTGGAAAAATCTGCAATAGGTAAAATAGCTATAATAAAAGTATTGGTAGTATTAAACAGTACCATTAAACACTACTACTGAATAGTAATAATAAAAGTAATAGTATTTACAAATATGGTAAAAGTAATTACTTTATTAAATAAATAAAAATATTAAAAATAGTAATAGTAATCACTATTTTTTGAAGTACAGTAACAGTAGAATTATTAAATACTATTAATAAATAGTAGTAAAAAAGTAGTAGTAGTATTTAAAAATATTTCACAAAAACTTACTAGTTTTAAAAGATTATTGTATTGTAATGGTGTCAGATTGTAAATCAATGTCTTTTGTAAGTATTCTGATGGAAATCACATTATAATTCTTTCCATTAAACTCTGTTCCACACGCAGATCCATTCTTAGAATTCACTTGAATGGGTCCAAATGCTATGGTGACATTCAGAACCGTTCAGGGTTTGTTTTACAGAAGAAAATGTCTTTTTATTTTTTCTTTCTGAAAAAAAACCTTGACGTTCAGTATTGGACCAAGCCAGAACTAAATGCTCCACATTGGTTGAACAAGCTAAATACATACAAAGTGAAACTTACTGCAAATGCCTGTTCCACAAAGAATCTTGTCACTGCCAATATTCTCTGCACATTACAAAGCACATCCTAGACAAGCAGTACTGGGCATTCAAGATGGCAGGAGATGCTGCTCAAGAATATTTAGTTTGTTCCTTGATTCTCCGTGACACCTCTTATGTTTGTAAGCAGCTTCCTTTGTACAAATTGTTCCCTGAAATCTTAACACTCTTCACTCCTAGGGGTGCTAAAATTTAGTAGCCTTGCCTTAGGCGCTAGAGGTGAAAGCCTCCAGGCTATCCTGAATGACCTAAAGTGGTCTAGGGCTTAACGGGCTCCCCACCAACTTTTCAACAGCAAGGTCCAATAAAAGGAGATTCTCCTGTAAAGTATCTGTGTTCCTTAGAAAAGAGGATGGAAAATAGTTTCTGCAAAATTTTGTAGCCAAACAGCTAAACTTGTGGCACTGATGCTAGTCTATCTTCTTAACAACTAATTTATTGAAAAAATCCAATACACTTTAGAGTCTTATTTTCAATAAACAGGTTGATTCCATTGGAACATTAAACTTAAATAATCTTTTCTTGCTCTCTCAAATAGCCTCAAGTAAATAAACAGGATTTAAATTCAGAATTTTACAGGGGAAGGGCAGATTAATTTTGATGGTTGGAACCACAGTTTAATCTCTGGAACACCCTCACCCCAACATACAAAACATTTCTAGGAAAATGGATGTTTGTTCTTACATCCAGAACCACAACAGCCAGTATAATATAAAGTTAGGACTCTTGAGAAGCAGCAAAAAAAGTAAGCATAGCTACTAATATTCATTATAACCAAAGGGTTCTAATCACACCCTGGCCACAATGAACACACGATGCAAAGACACACTCTACCTAATAAAGCAGTTTTGAATGAAGACTATATTTTGTCCTCAATCCCCTAGCTTTGCTTTGTATCCTGAACTCCAAGAAGAATATACTCAGAGATGCCCATAGCAACACAAAGCCCATTGATTTCAAAGGACACCACAAAGGAGGGAAGAAAGAGTACACTTTTGGGGGCTTTTGAGAACTACAGTAAACATCTGGAAAGAAGTGCAGATATATTGAAAACAGCATTTGTAAAGACAGACTGGTTTCTGACTGTACACAAAAGAGAAATTACTGTAGGAAATGGGGTTTCCTGAATACGTGTGGAATGTGGTACTCTCAATAGGCTGGCTACAGTGGAGATTAAATTCATGACTTACAAATAAAACAGCATGAGCTTCGACATCTTGAACTAAAACATCTGACTCCTTTGCCAAAGCGGTAACACACTCAGCTTCTGTGTATGTCCCAGACTTTTGTTATGGTGTAAAATGGTATAAGCCATCTTCTAACTAAACTATCCAAAGCCCTGAAACATAAAATCAAATATCAATAATATACAGAAAGCCATGACTCATGGCAAGACCACCAGCACATTCCCTTCACTCATCTCTGAACTTTTTATTTATTTATTTTATTTAATGAACCAAAACCTTTTTCAAAGTGTACAGGCTGGTGAATCTCAGGTATTCATAAGCCTGGTAGTCCATCTTGTATATATAATCTCTAGCAATCCAGAGCATTTTTTCCTGATTGTTTTCCTGATTTGTCTGTAGCAAAGAACAAATTTCAGCAATATTTTAAAATCTTGCATTTTAAAAAGTAACAAAGGGGGAACCCATAGAGCAAACTCAAGATTCTGTAGTGCAATTTTCTACTCTAACAGTTTGCAAACGAGTGGCTATTAGTCACTAAAAGTTACAACGCTTCACCCACTGCATGCCATCTTTGGAGTCTTTGTGGTAAGCCATCTGCCACAGTGGTTTTCAAAATCTCTTTCACCAACATCAGACAACATCTCCTACAGTTTGCTAAAAAGCAAAATTTTGACTATTATCCAATTCTTTCCTTTAAATCATAAAACTAAATGGTTCAAAAGCAAAAAAAGGCTCCCTTCGCTTGAAGTGACAGAAAAATGTTTTTTGTTTTCTCCTCTCCTCTCCAAAATATTTTTGGGAGTGGTACACATGAATACAGCAGCAATATGTTTACCATACACAGAACAAACCTGAAGCATCATTCAGTCACTGTAATACATACAAGAAAGAGTATGGACAACATGCAAGATTTTCACAAAAACATTCATGTAATATCTTGCCTAAAGCACGCTTCAGTATATCAACAAAAGTAGTAATTGTAATGCAGTTTCCAAAAACACAAATATTATTTGTTACTTTGCTATTGTGCTAACAATGCTTTTGTTCTATATCCATGTGTTGTTTATATACACTACAAGGCATAATTCAGTCCTCTGACGTAAAGCAACTGCAAACCTGTATTGCCAATTGGAATCACAAAAAAAATCAACATCATTTTACATCTGCCAGTCATGAACATCATCGATGCACAACTTTAGGTCAGTTAAAGTTCCATTTGCTAGTTTATGCTAGCTAGGTGACTAAAGGAACATTCAAAGGAAAACAATCTAACTTACCTTGATCCCCTCCCCTGTAATATCTAAAGAAACAAGCCTATCCTCTGTCTACATCATTAGCTAAAAAATAAATTACAATTCATAAATTAAAAAGGAGAAATTATATACAATATTTTGAACAATGTATGTGTAACAATCAGCTGAAATGAACTTGTAAATGTAATTCAGTATCAAAATTTCTGGTCAAGGTATTATGAAGTTGATATGCAATAGAACAGCCCATCCCACAATCAAGCTCAAACCAAGACACTTTATAGTTCTCTTGATTATACTTTAAAAATATTTAAAGCAATGCAATTACATTCTAAAGTGCAGAAGATAGAAATTATCACTAGTTTCACAAGATCTTCACTGTAAGTTATACCTGTGACTTAAAACAATGGACTTGCCATATATCAGAACCTCCTTTTTTTAATTGCAAAATGAAACATGAAGTATTTTAATTCTCCACATAAATGATACAGAAAGACAATGCAAGTTCTAATAACTATCACAAAAATAATTACATTAATGTCACAGGTTCCTATACATGCTTGGTGTTACAGCTCTGCACAGTGTCTGCCTGAAGACAGAAATTATGCCATCGTGGCAAGATCTAAGCAATGCATCCCAGGCACTGCTAGGCCCCCAGAGGGTAGCTAGTGAGTGACTCAGGAGTTAATTAGCCAACAAAGAGCAAGGTAAAATTGCATGAACACAGAACCTTGTTAATGCCGCTAAACAGCTTCTAGCACCTAAGCAGCTTGTTCAGTCGTAGCTATCCTTATACAGGGCTGGCGTGCACTGTGAAGATATATGGCCAATGTTTGGTCAATGCAAGTGAGGCTGACAATCCGTTTGATCTGTAATGTACACAAAGGATGACAGTGAAGTTCTGGTTTCAAAATGGCACTCAAAACTAAATTCATTTCTATTAGCCACATAGGTCTTCACTATGGAAGTACTACTAAAAGTTCTCAAGTGCTTTAATATTCTGCACGTATTCCTATGCAACACCAAATGTAACTAGCAACACTAGGATTCTGCAGCATCTGCTTATTTCCATATGCTATTAATAATATGGTAAATTTATAAAATTGTCAAGAAACATATCTAGAGAAGAAATTCTAAGGGGAGCATCGTCTATTCCCCAAATTCCAGTTTTGTGTGTTGTTTTGTTTTCAGTCTGAGAACATCTCTGCAGGTAAGTTTTTTTTTTAAGGAATATCTCTAAGCCAAATGTAGTCTAAATAAAGGTCTAAATGAATATGCCTATATATCAAAGTGGTTTACCTAATTATTATGTCCTCTGGTGTGTGGGGGGTGTTTGATTGTTGTTAGTGAGATACATCAGAGGAACATGTGCTAGTCACCCAAGAAGGCATAGTGTTGCACTTTGGAAGCAGCACATTTTTGTTAAATACATATAAAGCAATCACTTGCTTCTCTCTTAAAAACATGCCCCAAGCAGCATTCAAATCATTGCACTGGAGAGAAAAGATAGAAGGTGGAAGAGAAATTTGAACTTACTCCCTCAGTCCCAAATAAGCACACTAATCACAAGGCTAGTGGCTACTTTAAATCACTGGAATTCACTCCAAAGGATTCCACCTCCCCAGAACATGAAGGATTTCTTTGAATAGATGATCTTTGAGACCTGGATCAGGAACCCAGAAGCAATTATCTTTACTCCTCCTCATTCACCTTCCCTTTCAACTTACCTGAGATTGGTCCTATCTCTCAGAACAGCTTAAGAACAATACAGGAAAGCGGGCATACTTTTAACATGACATTTTTCATTATTCTCATTTTCCTTGTATTTCATGCCTGCATTTCTCTAACTCTCCAGCTCCATGATGTGGCTTTTTAAAGTGGGAAAATCAAGTTTCCTGACTCAGAACCGGAATATGAACCTGTATTTGCCACATCTCAGGCCACGGCCCTAACAAGTTGGTTACTAGATATTTTGTAGTTTGTGCTTGCAGACTTGTTTTGTTCACATGTTTTTAAATCCCTAACTTTTACTCTGCAAACTAATGAATACTTGTGAAATCATGGAACTTCTTACAGTGCAATTTTCTTGGGTTTTGCCCAGCCATAGAAACTATTTGTCAAATACATCTGAGAATCTAGACCATATTAAAAGAAGCTTGATTATTACAAAGCCCAGCTTATACAGTTGTCAAGACAACAGTGAATATAATCATTAACAGAAACTGTTTCTATCAAACTGGAAATCACAGTTGAAGCCTCACACCCATGTTCACATTATCCAAAACCATATGCAGATATGTGAATGGAAAACAAAATTCCAAATGAACTTTGGTTCCTTTTTATACTGATCCAGACAAGCAAACTTTCTCTCTCGTTTCCCACTTTGAAGTAGGAAGAAATATGTTTAAATCTTCCTTTATTAACAAGAAACCTATACAAGAATACTCAGCTTTAATTTTCACTTGCAAAGCTTTCACGCATACTAATTCAATGTTCACAAGATAGACCATACACATATTCACCTACAAGTAGGACCCACACATGTATTTAACATCTCACCAGTCTCACTAACTGACTACTCACTGCCGTAAGCCACTGCCATAAGCCAACTCAGTTGATAAGTAAACAATTGCAACGCCATATTCAGAAGATGTTAAACATTATGACTTCATTTGTCTGACACCAGATTCGTGAAATGTACACTAGACATAGGCCTAAAGCATACTACTAGTACAGTGTTCAAAAGCAATCTATCATCTACTGCAGTGGCTGATACTCCAAAGGGTTGGGCTGCCATTCAGAGGGATCTCAACAGGCTGGAGGAATGGGCCTACAGCAACCTCGTGAAGTTAGGAGGAAAAAAAAAAAGGGGGGGGGGGGGGGGGGCAAAAA
>NW_010973284.1:18401601-18415093 GCF_000737465.1 Haliaeetus leucocephalus
GGCGGGGGGGGGGGGGGGGCGGAAGAAAGAGACAAGTGAAGTCCTGCCCCTGGGGAGGAACAACACCAGGCACCAATACAGGCTGGGGCCAACAAGCTGGAAAGCAGCTTTGCAGAAAAGGCCCTGGGGGTCCTGGGGGACAAGCTGAACATGAGCCAGTCCTTGCAGCAAAGGCCAGCGGCATCCTGGGCTGTGTTAGGCAGAGCATCATCATCAGGTCAAGGGAGGAGATCCTTCTCCAGTGCCCAGCACTGGTGAGACACACCTGCAGCACTGTGTCCTGTGCAGGGCTCCCCAGAACAAGAGAGACACGGACATACCCAAGCAAGTCCAGCAAAGGGCCCCTGAGGTGATCAAGGGACTGGAGCATCTGTCACAGAAGGAGAGGCTGAGAGAGCTAGCGACATTTAGCCTCGAGCAGAGAAGGCTCAGGGGGGATCTTATCACTATGTATAAATACCTGATGGGAGGAATAAAGACAACAGAGCCAGATTCTTCTTAGTGGTACCCAGTGAAAGGGCAAGAAACAACAGGCACAAGCTGAAATACAAGGGATTCCAGTTAAAAAAAAAAAAAGGTGGAGGGTAAACCTGGCTGGACACAGCCCTGAGCAACCTGCTCTACTTGACCCTGCTCTGAGCAGGAAAGCTGGTCTAGGTCAGTGATCTCCAGACTGGAGTGTGCACAAGACAACCCACCTGGATGTGGGAAGAAAATATTTTTAGTACGATTAATAAATATTTTTTTTATTTCATCTTTATCTCGTCCTTTTTTAATTTCTGTTCTTGTGTGTGTTTAATAATACACATAATATATTAGTACAGTGGTACATGTATATAATTTATAAAGAAATAAACATATACATATCGGGAGTGTATGCTCAAAAACATTTTGCTGGTCCACAGTCAACAAAGTCTGGAGACCACTGGTCTAGATCATCTCCAACAGTTCTTTCTAACTTCAGTGAGTCTGTGATTCTCTCTCTTGATAACAACAACGGATGCCTGTACACAAAGTAAGTGAACGGATTCAGTGGAAAAAAGAAATTTCCTTCCTGCCAGCTGATGTCTGTTACTTTCTGAAATTTGTCCTTCACCTTGTTAAACCCAGTAACTCCCTAAACCTTATCTTCTTCTAAATTGATATTAATAATTGCAGTTTTTATTTCTTCTACACCTCTACTAAAAGTTACTTTATAATTTGGAGGGAGTTTCGTTGTGGTTTTTTGGTTTTAAGGCTCCTCAAGGCTTCTTTACCCTACTTTCCCAGAGGAATGATTACTGCAGCAGTCCACATTCCAGTTTTGCCACCTATGAAAAGACTACCAGGGTCAGCATACAGTTAGCTATGCCACTTCCTCCTCCTCAAATACTTATCTCCTCATAGCAGCCAAACCAGTCTAAAAGCTCCTTTAAATTTCTAGATGAAACTTTACTGAGGATCAGGATCCAGATTTTTTACAGTGATTATATACTAAGAACAAATTGAACCCTGTTCAACAAAAGCTTAATGATCTTACTTATGAACCTGACATTATAGGTATACATCCATGCTATTTTTCTGCCAAGTTACTACATAAAATACTCAGTTAAATTATCGTATACATATTCAAGGTATGTAAAGCAATACTCCGTCCATTTATAAATCCCAATTCAAAAAACTAATGTATTTTTATTGTTTACTTAAGCTTTGCAGTTGCATTAAAATATACTAATAAATAAACCATTTGGAGTACATTAATAAAATAAGCAAAACAGTAACTGAATTGAATGCTTTACGATTTTGCATGCAATCATAAGTAAACCAAATTCTTACAATACCACTATTTATACACTGAGTAATGGCAAACTACTATCAGCTCATTATCTCATTCAAGGTCTAAAATAATATGTAAAGTAGAACTAGAGAAAGTTCATACGCTCTATGATCATTTCAAAACCCTTCAGAAAATTTATTTTGCATACATCTATGTACATAAACAAGAAAGATGATTTTCATGTAATCCTTAA
This sequence comes from Haliaeetus leucocephalus, assembly GCF_000737465.1. Taxonomy (NCBI): domain Eukaryota; kingdom Metazoa; phylum Chordata; class Aves; order Accipitriformes; family Accipitridae; genus Haliaeetus; species Haliaeetus leucocephalus. The sequence goes on from NW_010973284.1 coordinate 18,403,611, forward strand.
TTTGAACACCATTCAGTTTCTGAAGGCTGGAAAAAGAACAAGACCCTTCTTGGATATTAGTGTTTGTTTATGCAGAGCACAGTGATATTCATAGACTAGAAATGTATTGAAACCCCTATTAAATTGACCATTTTTCTCAAAGAGAAAGTTAAAATAGAAGGTCTCATTCCAAACAGGAGCACTGAGGAAAAATGTTCATTGTATCTCTCATCTGGCAGACCAGTAGTACCACTCTGAGAAATCAGAGAGGATTTGGGCAGACTGCCCACTCAACTTAAGGCTCATCTGAAATCCACATATATCTGCTTAGCTATCCAACTAGGATTTTGTTGTTGGTTTTTTCATGCCCACATGATTTTAGTGCCTTTGTGCAACGTGCATCCCTCTCTACATGCTTCCCTTACCAGAAGGAGGCGGGTATCTCACAATACTTGAGGCTAGCAAATCTGTGTCCTCCCACACCTGGTCCGATGTCCACTATAGTTATGGGAAAGCAAAGTGAACTTTAATCTGTCAAAATGTACCACCTGAATTACATATGCTATAGATAATCTTGGGATCCAAACAGAAAAACGCAGCCACCAAGGATATGGGGTGACTATGCAAGCAGTTGAAAGGACTCTACAGCCTAAAATAACAAGTGTTTTTTTACACACGTTTAGAAAAATATGTACACCTACATGCATATACCTCTCTAAATTAACATTTTGTAGCTTTTATGCGTTACTCAAGTACATTATAAAAACATACTACAGTCTTAATTTAGTAAGTCAGGTATTTTCTTTACTTCCATAAAAACAACTAAGAAAAAAATCAACCATATAATATTGACTGCAATTAAGAGAATTCCAGCACTGCACAGTATCTGTCACACTTCACAATCAATAACTATTTCTCAGAATGGCTTGTACACTAGCAGAAATAGCCAGGATACAAATTTATGAGATAGTAAAGTGCTTTTTATTGTATGCACAGCATAGAATCATAAGAATCTTCTACACAGTCCTTGTAACAGAAACATGACCTTTGAAATGCCAAAGCTCCCTTCCCTAGCTAATGTTTATCACCAAAGAGCTGTCAGCTCCCAAGTTTTTGAAAGATTAACTCTGCTGAGTCATGTATCACAAACACTGCAAACCTACCCATGGAACGTTGTTACAGGAGAGCAGCAACTTGAAATCCAATTTGTTGAAAATACTAAAATTAGCTTCATATGCCAAAAGTTCCCCAAATCTTTATTTTAAATAACTTTCCATTTACTGGCACTACATGAAGGATTTAGATACACAGATGACCGATCACACAGGGAGAAAACCCTAAATGTCTGAAGCCAAACAAGCAAAAAGCAAGAAATCACAATTAGAAAGGTGAATGCCATTATTTTTACAGTTACTAGAAACACTAGTATTTGAAATATTCAGAAAGGAAAGAATATAATTTGGAGGTAATAAGAAAGGCTTCAAAAGAGGCAGGTTGCACGTCAAATCAGAATACTTTTACAAACACTTATTCATAGCAGTGTACATAAGACAAGCATCATGAACATAGAGTCACACAAATAAAGTCATTCAAACACATCCATAAATTTAAAGGGATTATGAATACAATCAAAGCAAATGGGTGTAATTATTTTTTCAAGACGATTCTCAATATTTTTTGTTTGGGTTTTTTTCACTTTTTACTGTGCTAGTGCAAGTCTAAGTAGTTACTCTGATATCAGGCAAGTGAAATGAAGCACTATGTTTGCATCATTACATTTTACTATCCAACTTTCAAAACCTTTAAAAGTACAGGTTACTATAATTTTCTGATCCACAGATAATACTATAATTAACATCTTCCTGATTATTCAGTGAGTTAGTTTAGAAAATTTGTCTTTGGTTCCACCATCTTTCAGCATAGTAATCATTCCCTTTTCCAGATACTATAGCTGACAAGTTTCTTTGGAGTCCTGTACCCAGCTACTTCACAGTGCACGTAAGGATGACAGAAGATTCATGTACTGACTAATTTTAACCTCCTCTAATAAGCATTAAGTGCAATGATATGAGGATATTAAGCAAACTATACATCTCTACAATACATGAAGGACCCGATAGATTTTAATGTTCCATTAGCAAAACCAAAATCATACAAATCTGGTGATAAAATTCAGAGTACACAGGAACTTCATACATAAAAATCAAATCCAATTTAAAAGCAAACACAGGTTTGTTCAAACAGCATTGTACAATTGCTTTAACACTTACAGAATTTAGATGAACAATATTTTCATTCACTAACAGTTTAGTATAAATATAAAGCAAGGCACCCCTTAAGCATTTTAAATAACAAATTAAACATTTACGTTTTTTACTGTGCAGTCAGGCTTAACATTTATGCAGCTTGAAAACCAAAGTACAGCCTCAAGGGAAGCCTCTCCACTGACAAATTAATACCTTAGAGAATAGAGCTGAATGGTGGCAATGAACTCATTTGTTCCCCCAATAATGAAGAATGACTCTTTCTTTACCACATCTGTGACTGTTGCTATGGTGACCCAGACTTACCTCATTGCTTCTCGAAGTGCTCCTCGCTCACTAAGAGTCGTGTGCTTGATGTCATCAAAATTATTTTCTAGTTTCTCACAGTTCTGCAACAAACAGACAAACCCATGTAAGGCTCTTAAACAGTATATTGTACATGTATTAACATTATTCAACATCATGCAAACAAAACTGATTTATATTACGTAACCTCAAATTATGCATTCTGATTTAATTACACAGGAGTCATTAAAAAGACAGTGAGAACTCAGAAACAAAGTAAACATGAATCTTATTATATGGTTGTCATGGAAATAATCTTACAAATGTTCCATATCAACATGTATAGAATTTTTACTTTTTTCTTCTTTGGAAAAAAAATTAATTTTTCCTTTATCAGTATGCAAGGCTACAAAGCTACTGTACACACACAGACAAGAATAGAAACCTAAACATGCATTTTAGAATTATAATAAAAGTTATAAATTCTGTCCCAATGAAACAGGCAGTGTTGTTGGAACAAACCAATCATATTTAATTCATATTTAATTTTTAAAACATAACAGAAACTGAAAAGATTAATTGCTTATAGACACCTCAACCACTTAAAGCTTTTTCCAGATTAGAGCTCACCATTATTTCTCAAAGTAATATGAAGCCAATAATTTTGTGACAATAAGCGAAACAAAACTTTGCTGTATTCTGTTAATTATTATTAAATGTGTGACTGGTTCCATTACTCCAGAGTGCTGATCCTTTTCTTCTGCTCCCATAAAGGCGGTAAAATTGACTCGGAAGATGCTAGGGAGTACAGAAATTTGTATCTGTGCAAAGTCAGTGTGAAATACCAGCAAACAAGAATTCCCTGATCATCTGCGTCATCCATAGGATTTTTATATTCTCCTGAGGCTTCATCAATACAGGAGGCTTTTAGGTTACCTCTGTTCTCTGCAGCACCTTTCTCCAATACCAAAACTTACCTCTGGGAGGCATAATTTTGCCATATGGGTGTAAAAGAAAGACGAGTTGCAAGCGTAACAGTTAGTATTGCTAACAACCTTGAAGGCAGGATTGTCAGGCTTTTTATGCAGTAGCTTTAAAGAAAATACGTGCACTATTATTTGGTCATATTGCTTTCACAGTTTTTAATATCTGAATTAATTTTCAAGTCCACATCTTAAAGATAGTTATAATAAATACAATAAAAGTTACCTATTGCTATTTCTTTTGTGCATTGATTCTTTATTTTTATAATTACATTCAATTTGAGGCTACAAAAGCATTACTGTAAAGGAAATAATTAGATATTTGTAAATGACCTAACAAGATACTTTAGCTTGTTCAATTAGCATTTAAACTATCATTATTTTTAAATAAGATTATAGACTTTTTAATACAAAGTTTTAATGCTTTAACAATACATTTATGAGCAGGAGAAATGAACAAAGCTACATTCAGAACTTCTGCAATCTTTTCTCTCCCTTAAAAAAATTCTACATGCCTTAAGTATGAGTAGTAAATCTTATCCCATAGCTAATCAGATATTATTTATTTGTTTATATTACAATCAGTTGTCCTTTGTATGGCAAAATCCTACTCAAAACCTCAAAGGGATTACACAAGAAAGACAAGGAAGCTCTACAATGAAGTATACCATTATTTAGATCAGCCTACATTGACCTTCAGCTCCAAGCACACACAGGCAGGTCAGTCATTTAAAATACATGAAGAAATCCAAATCAACAATAGTAATAAAGAATTCCTGATTCATCAGTACTAAACTGAAAGTATCTGTGCAAGCAAAAATCAAACTTCCTATCCTCCAAGAAAACAGACCAAAGGAAACACCATTTGGAATATTGCTCCAAGTGCCAAAAGAGGAAAGCCCATGCTTTAACAATCTTGTGCCACCAGCATCTGAGCACAGGTTCAGAACATCTGAGCATCACAGTTCACTTCTCTTGACCTTGTGGTATAAAGCACATAGAAACAACAGAGGATCCAAAGCACACAAAATTTTTATCAAACAGAATTAAATCTTCTCTATATCATACGAGCTAAAATAGCTGATGCTCTCCACATGGACAATGCTGAAAAGAGTAAGTTCAGCTGGTATTTCTTCTTTGTCTATATAGACCATACTGTGTTAATCAGCTGAAGGGCAACAAAGGTGGCCCATATCTAAAGAAAATGCTGTGATCACGTAGCCTTACGTGCACAAATATTCTATCTCAACTATAAACCCAATGCAAAAATGGATAACCCAGAACAAAAAATGGAACAAATTTTATAGACTCAAGTAATAGATGTACCAATTCATTTGGCAAGAAGATGAACTTATTTCTACCATTTCTGAGAACTGTTTCTGGACAGTATCTTTCTCAGCTACTTTCAGCCAAATAGCTCTCATCCAAGATACAGCAGTTGGAGAGCAAATAATTTCACCATTAGGAAAAAATGAACTAAAAACAGAGCCAGATGCAAACTCCTGAAGGAAGATGACCTCATAGTACTATGTAATCAGTTACTGCATACACATTGAACAGGAGAGTGAGCAAATATTGATCATACCCACTGCTTTCCAGTTAGAGCTGCAATCATCCAAAATAGTATGTTGCATCCTCTCAGAGAAAAGAGAACAGGTTGTCCGAAGTACCAAATATAAGCATAGCTACAGGTGTATAGATGCCACTTCTTCATGGGTCTGAGTATCAGCTTGCATGCTACATTTGTAGATCATCTGAAAGGTTATCAGTTCATAAGAAAGGCTACCAATATGAATGAAATTGTGAGCATGAGAATACTCTGAAGAATATGACTGGGAAATGATGAAACTTCAGTAGACCATGACCAGGGTGAGCTTTACATTCTTAAGTATTAATCAGTAACAAAAATTGAGCTCATTCTATCATTCATGCTACCAAATAAATTAATATCTATAAATATCTTGCTCAGGGCAGTATGTTTTGGCCCATAATACTTCACAGATTTAAGTATAATGAGCAATTAAACTCCCAGGTGTTTCATTTTGAGCAGCAGCTAAAGTAAAAAAAACCAAAACACAAGCAATGAAAAAAATTAGTTTTGGTGGCTTACTGCCAAGTGATTTTTTGTGGGTATAGATAAAGTCTGGAAGTTTTAACTCTATGATTCAATAATTACATAGCACTCTATATGTTATTGCTGTTGGCAGATCTATAGTGCTGCATGATACTAAACTAAGTATCACCTTTCAGAAGTTCAGGAGGAAAAATAAGTACAGAGATGCAATAGGGACATGGTCATCATAAGTCAAACTACTGTTGAATGTCAAAAAGCCACAAAAGCCTAAATACTGCTTCTTAAAGGATTCTGGCATAAATACTTTGAGGTTTTTAAATGAACTAAAAAGCAAGAGAGTAGGGAAGAGATTTTATATATAAATAAATGGCTTATTTATGACATAAGAACTACCTAAAACTACATGACAACTAGTTAAAAAGGAAGATATAGACTGGATATCCACAAATATCTGTGGCATCACACACAGTATACTAGTGGAACATCTAATCAGAAATGAGAAAGATGAATTATGAATGTATGAGATGAAGAAGAAAGAAGATTAATGAACAAATTGAAAAGCTTTTCCTGCCATAACCACAAAAATATAACTTTTATTCCTACTGCAATATTTTATTGTTAATAAAATAAACTGCAAGCTTTGGGAGCAAGGACTATGTGCTCGTAATTCTGTATTTTCAGTTATCATAAGCGATAATATTAAAAATATCATGACATAAACTTTATAATAATATTGTAACAGTCTGAGGAAATTCAGCAACTACCAAGTCCAAAGTACTCTTACTCTTTGACACTAGTTGAAGAAACAAGCTAGCTCATATAACTGGAGAATAAAGAATCACTCTAGTTTTAAACAAAAGCCTAGGATTCTGGCAAAAGTGAAGTTGTACGTTTTAAAACACATCTCTAAACATTCATCAGCTTAGCTTTCTTGTATATTTTTTTGTCTTGGATGGAAAAGCCCTCTTTGCCTGACTTAGTCATTTGAAAAGCAATTCTTGATTTGGCCTCTTGTGTCAAATGCAAAACTTTGCAGAAGTAGCTCAGAAGCCAAAAGCAGTCTATTGCCTGGTGTCACCACTGAGAATCTCCCTAAATTACAAAAGCATTGCTGCCTCTGCTCTGCCATGACAGGCCTAAGAGTTTTGAGAAGACCATAACTCAAACTCGCCCATTCTGCAATGCAGTACTGATAAAAGAAGTGACCCCCACTTCCATCAAAATCAACCTTAAATCTTCCATCCAGTCAAACAAGAATGGGATCATACTAAGCCATATACTGCTACTTTAACTCTATCCTGAAATACTTCATATAAGACTTTCAAAAGTGTTAGTATTACGGATAATGTCTTACACACATTTTGAGGTAGCTGAAAAACAAAATCTTTTGATATGACAACAGCGTAAGACCTATTCTAGGGCAGCCTGCATCACTGAAGTTGAGTAGATCTCTTAACCCTAGTCGATACACTGCCAAATCAAAAGCCTTGCTTATAATACCGTCTCTCTTCCATGAAATAAGGGTTTAGGTAAATAGGATTGCTGAATTCTTGAAATTCATTGCTTCCACATGGTTTTAGGAAATTTTCTTAGAAAGCTTGAGTTTTTTCAAAACATTTGTGAAAGTAAGTCTCACATTTTTACTGTCAAATGTTCTCTGTGTATTAAACATAAGGAACATACAGCAATTGAAAGATGGAACAGCTCTCACCTGTTCAGTTCGTATTTACTATTGCTGCTAATGCTAAAACAAATTCATTTTTCTCCTGTTTTCTACTTTATAATCCATGAAAAAGGTTCCTACAGAGTATGTTGTGTCTTAATTTTCTAATGTTTATGCAGCCAAATTTCAAAATGTGCATTAAATGTATTTGTACCTAGACTTCTGAGTGCTTAAAATGAGACAGCCTGGTCCAAATTCTGAAGGATGTAGTAGCTCCCTCTGGTATTTCAGGTAGTTACCTTTAAGGAGGTAGGCTCCAACGACAGATTGACAAAACTATTGGGGACCTACAGAATCTACTTAAGTAGCTATGTCCTGTACAGATTCAACAAGAAGTGTCTCAAATCTTGGTCCAAAAATTCCTTAAAAAGTCAAGTCCCACACATGCCACAAAGCTGACCACATTAGCTAGCTCTTTTGAAAATGTTGGCCATACTGTAGAAGTGATCTCCTTTACCAAAATTTTAACAAAAAAGCTGACTTCTTCGGGGGACTGTATAAAAAGTATAGAATGCTTATCTCCATATTGATGATCTTATTGATATATAAAATGTTAACACCAATAATCACTTGTTATTCTGGAAATGTGAATTATTTCATCAGCAGAAAACTTTAGAAATAACTAACTTGTGTTTTATAAACCTAAAGCAACATTATAATAGTAATCTAAACTGTAATATATTGCTGCAAGGATAATTATTAAGGGAAAACACAGCTGACATTTTCTGATTTATGCACACAATCAGAGATGGAGTCCAAGGACTGTGACATAATTATCTTCATGCTAACAATTTTTGTAAATCTCTTGACAGAATTTTAGCTAATTTTAAAATGCCTTCTGAAGATTAGCACTTAAAACTGTTGGGGAAAATAGCACAATTTATTACCAAGGGTATAATTGTAAACCTTCCAAATACTCATTGTGAATATCATTTAGACAGTAACTCCTGCTTTAGCAGCTGGTATATAAGACACCAGTTTATGGAATCTTGAAACAACAGAGAGAGTAGAATCTAATTAAACAGGATTACATGCCAAAGAAAAATTATTAAAAACAGACTAATAGACAATTGTTATGAATTTGGAATAGCACGTCTACTTCTTTTGATGCAAACTTATATAACACTGTGCTTTATTCTGATGAAACCTAAATATTCTTAGCAGACTTCTCTCTTGATTTGGAACAGGCTGTCTTTCTACACTGAAACAACACAGAAAGCTAAATGGTTCCATTGATCTCTCACAGACTTAAGCACCCATCTGCTATAGGGTAAAATGACTTATATATATTGCATTTATTCTCATGTTGGTGCTACGATTCATTAAAGTTATTCAGTAGCCAATAGCTGTATTCCATACAAGAAGCCCCCTTAAACCATCTTCATATTGAGAAACTAAACAAAGCCGATGCCATTTGCCAAGGGTTTTATCTAAGAGCATTCTTAAAAACTAAACAAGTAAAAGGATTGCTTGATCCTATCTGTAAGATATTACGATCTATGCAATATCTACCTACTAAATTCCTCCTTCCTATTTGCTGTGACTCATTCTCAAGGGGTTCTTATTCCAAACAGGGGGAAAAACAGCTTAAAACTGATACCTGACCAGCTGTTCACAAAGCAAAACTAGGTATTTTTTTAATATGTACATATTCCTAATATCTGCAGAAAGTATATTGAGCCCTCAGGTATTTACATAACATTTGACAGCATGTCATTCATAATACATGAACATTTGTTATAACAATTTTTTCATTATGTGATATAGCCACATTAGCCAGAGAGGTGCTTTGAAAAATATAGATATTCCAACAGAAAATCAGCTCTAAGTGTTAGTAATCAAATAAAAATCAATAGAAAAAAATATTAAATAGAATTGTGGGTGGCTGCAATCAATGCCTAATTAGCATAACCATGTTAATCTTTCTCAGGTTTTTTTTAAGAGGAATATTATTTTTAAGGCACTAAAAATAGTGCACATGCGAACTCAAACATAAGTATCACATTTTCTCCACAAATGGAAATATATTGTTAAAACAGGACTGAGACCAGGAAACTGTGATGCATGAGATATTCTCTGAAACAGCAAGTGTGTTTTTTGTTATTAATTACCAGAAATACTGTCAATGTAACTGGGAATTCTGAAGCAGAAGCAGATAATTTTGGATTTTTAAAAGTTTTCCCAGTATAAAATATGGTACACTTAATCCTTAAAAACAGGTAATTACATAAAAGTTAATTACTTGTTAAAAATACATAACACTAGTTTGCAATTTTACTGGGATTGTGAAAGATCTTCCAATATGAGATGGCATTCTGCTAACTTCCTTTTCGTGCTGTTACACACACAAATTTCAAGTAGCAAATTTATAACAGCCTTCACGTTCACATAAGGGTATGGTATCTTGCTTGCATTCAACCTGCTGTTGTCAGAGCAGATGCAGACACCATGTGTTTTGGCAATGGATAACACATCAGATAGTAGCGATACAGGGAGGATGAGAAAAGACATCCTGAAAGGACCAAGCATGCAACACAAAGAATAGTAGACCAAAGAACTCAAAAGAAAAGAATAAAAAGCTACAAAAGATATGCAAGACAGCAGAGGCACAGCTGGAAGTAATAAAGGAGCAGAGAATGCAGGTGATGCCACTAGACAGGACATTTTATAATGCTCCTCCCCTTCTGCCTCAGCTTTAAAAGAGAAAACTGAGAACAAAAAGGAAGGAAAACCTTTGCCTCTCCCACTTTTTCCTCCTCTTCCTAGAACAAATGTTAAACTTGATCAGTAGATGAATGGGAGGACTTGGCAACAAGCTACCGGTCCCTCTGCATCTGAAGGGACACTTTTAAGACTGCTTCCCTCTATGGGATAGGGCTCTGTAGCAGGGAACAATACACATCATCTCTTAGCAAAATGACAAGCTTTGTCTAGATACTATTTCTTTTTTAAGGTGGGTATAGTCCTGCCTTCTTCCTATTGGAGAGCCTAAGCACTACATAAGGGCCTTCACAGAAGTTTAAGATCCTACCTGGGACCCATTCTTGACAGCTGAATCCTCCAATTCTCCAGCAGTCATAGAATAAATTTACAATTTAATTATTTAAGGGCATGAAGTCCAAATAAAGAGACACAGGCTCTACACAGAATTTCTAAATATACTACTTTCACTTGACAGTGAAAATATAACTAAGTAAAGATTAGTAAGGAAAAAAATATCCCAAATGCTGTACTTCCTCCCCTCCCAGTACTTTCCCATACCTCAACCTAGCTTGCTTTTCCCTTGGGATTCTTTACTCTGCTTAGGCAAATATTCCCCTGACTCATCGAGATTAAATAAAATGAGAGTATGTAGGTAAAGACCAGACTCATATTGAGAATTAACATTTACAGAGCTCATAACCTGGAGAAAAGGAAGAATCTTTAAAGTGCAGGTAGAACTGTACTCCTAAGGAACAGATTATGTTCTTGACCTTCAACAAAGAGCATAAGAAAAAACACGTACCCAAAAGCCCCTGCTTTTTTAGAAGCTGAATGACCAAGAATTTAAGGAATTAACCCCACATATTTGAGAGTACCAACTTACAGGATCACTCTTATTTTTCATGCACAGCTGAAGAATTATTAAATATAAGAGCTTTTTAAAAATTAAAGTTACAATAAAATGCTTAAATGCCACCCTGAAATAATGCAGTCCAGCCCTGTGTAGAGGAATAAAAGCAAATTGCATGTAGCAGGCTTGCTTCCTCAGCCCAGGATGCCGCCTCTCATCTCTTACAAGGCACATTTTATTCTCCAACAACAGTATTTTTCAGAAGTGCCACAGCAAAACATTTTCTTTCATGGTTCTGTGTTCACCATGCACTACAGCTCCCTGTAGTTGCCTCAATATTAAAAAAAATAACACAATAGGACACAATTTTCCCAACCAATTCTGCAGAAGCTAATCTGCCTAAGCTATTTCCCATGATTTTGCATAAGCTTCTTTCCCAAATAACTATAAGAACTGGCTAGGCAAGTGTGCTGTTTTAGCTGGGATAGAGTTAATTTTCTTCATAGTAGCTAGTATGGGACTACGTTTTGGATTTATGCTGGAAAAAGTGTTGATAACCCAGGGATGTTTTCGTTATTGCTGAGCAGTGCTTACTCAGAGCCAAGGCCTTTTCTGCTTCTCA
>NW_010973284.1:18415451-18452066 GCF_000737465.1 Haliaeetus leucocephalus
CATCCCACCGGGGGGGATTGAGCAAGCGGCTGTGTGGGGCTTAGTTGCCATCTGGGGTTAAACCACAACAAGATCCCACCCTCTGACTTGGTGAATTACCAAGGAAAGAGTATATGTGCTTCTGTTCTGGATTACTGTGTTCCCTGAAAATCAGCATCACAGAATAGATGACTTAGCAGTGAAACAAATTTCCTTATGTGACAGTTGAGGGTACTTACCACAGACAAGGCCAAATGTGAAATTCAGACTAGATTTTCCCAGAGGAATAACTGGAAATATTAAGTTTGCTTGAGAACCCTCTACGCGAGTCAAAGGAATAAGCATTAGGAAAAAGGCTGCAGCCAGTAGAGCACAACCCTTTTATCAAGACCCTGGTGCAGTTGTGTTACATACTGGAACTCTGTATCAGATTTTCCATCACTATCATTCCTTACGAAAAACTGAAGAATGATCTGACTTAAAATAATCTGAATCTCATATGAGTGGCATATGAACGCCATATGCAAACACCACAAAATGTTACCTCAGCTTTTATGTTTTAAACTACATGTTGACTCTGAAGTAACTGTAGATGATAGCAGGACATGCCATGAGAAGACATATAACCGAGTTGACAATTCATATAGTTCTGAAAAAAACCCTAGTCTGCAATTTCTCCTTTTCTTTGAGATTCAAAAGACATGTCCTTGTACTGAGATGTTCAGGAAAGCCAAGTATTTAAATACATTTTATATTAATTGCCATCAAAAATAGCTATATCAGAGGAAAACTTGCCGTCATTTTCTTTTTTTTTTTTCAAAATACTATAAAGAAAAAAATAGTGACAAGACTACTATATTTATACGCATTCTTTACTATGTTCATCACTGACTGGTATCTAAAACCTTATTGTAACACTATAAGGTCCACATACAGTAAGACAGTGACCTCAGACTCTGTGGACAAATGGAAGCATACCAAAAAAACCCCAAAAACCAAAACCATGAAACTGGAAAGCATGTATAAGAATGCACAAAGAACCACTAAATTGGTTCACTGGGAGCCAAAACTGTTTAACAGTCAGCACAATTAAATATCTTTCAATATCATGCATCAAGCCAAGTTAGTCAAACTGAAAGCTTCTACTCATTGCTAAGGAGGTGAAACATCAAGTCTCGAGGGGTGGGAGGGAACAACAAAGCAGGACAGTACAAACACTGTTGCTGTAAAATATTTTTTTTTCTCTCTCAAAAAATATTCAGAAAATCAAAGGTATGGGGCTATTACAATGGTTGCAGATCCTACGAAGTAGTCACCATCTGTTGTGTCATCTATTTACAGACATACAGACATAATCAAAACTGAGTGAAAACTGCTCAAATAAGTGTAATTTTCCTTGAATAAGATACCATGCATGTTTAATAAGCTTGACAATCTCCCAATACAAATTTAAGGGAATAAACAGTATTGTTTTCTTTTCTGTAAGAAATGATATGAAGGAGAACTTTCCTATACACAGAAATTAACAGGGTTTATGTGTAGCTACATTTGTCAGCAGGGCATTCAAAAGTTGTTTTCACAGTGAACATTAGAAAGAGCATTAGGAGAAAGCTGCTGTAATGCTGTTTATTCACATGCAGCTTGAAAAAACCACCCAGGATAAATACATAGCCTCAAGTCTCAAGTCCATTTACCACCTTAGAGAGAAGAGCATCTAACAACCCAATACCGCAGTATGGCAGTATGCACTCTTCCAGTTCTGTGTCCCATTTACTGTCGTCTTTGTAAGGTTTTTACTCCTTTGGAAGCTTTCACGTCTCAGCCTAAATAGCTTTCTTCTCCCAAAACCTTCTGGCCTGCCTTCAGACAGCTCAGAGTGCTGTATTCTCCTTCTTGTCAGTGTCTTAAAAATTGCTGTGTTCAAGCTGCGGTGAGCAATACAAGCATACCCCAAAGCACTAGTCAAGCACCTTCCCAGCAATTCCCAAGCAAGCAAGGACATATGGAGCCAAGATTCACCAGAAGAGAAGTGTAATGCAAGGCTCCTTGGTATGAGCTAGGCTTAGCACTCTTTGGACTAGTCTACTTCAGGTCCCACAAACAGTGCTCAAGACATTTGGGCTAGATAGCACAGTTCCTGAGCTAATAAATTGGGTCTCTCAGCAGGGCTGGCTCTGTCACAGCATTTTCCTCACATGGCTATGCTACTCTCAAGTCTAGAAGTGGCTCCAACTATTGCAAGTGAAGGGCTTCCACTCCCTGCAACCAGAGCTTAACCTAGTACCCTTAGTATAATCATCCACATTTTACAATAAAATGCAATTACCTAGTTTGAAAATGCTATTTTCAAACATACACACTGAATATTTTCTAAATAACACTGAAACTCTTAATTATTTTTCCTCTCTGGAAAACATATTGGACTTATTAACCAGTCCCCAGCTCCTGAGTGTCACTACTACTACTGCATATGTGCAAACAGAACAGGGTGGCTGCAAAGAAGAAACAAAAATCATTATTCTTTTAACATAATTACCAAATTTCTCCTGTTTCTTCATGAAGCCATTTTTATCTCCGATTTTTAATTCTTATTCTTATGCAGCAGTTTCCCTGGTTCCCTTGTGTACACACTGTTTGAGCTTTCATTATTTAATTTTTCTTCAGTAGTGCCCTATCTTTCCTTTTCTTTTTTTTTTTCTTCATTATTTGGGTTTTTTCCTTTCCTGTTCCGTTTCCCCACACTTGCTTACTTTTTTCCCCTAGTCCTTACTAATTATTTCATGTCTCTTGGTCTGTTTCATTATGTGTCATGGCTTTTCCTTTCTTATTTTTTCATATTGCATTCCTTTATTCCACTCCTGCAGCTCCCTGATTTCTATGTGCTTCCTTAACTATTACCCAAATGGCTCCAAGCAGGACACACTCAAACTGAAGAACAAATAAATTAAAAGAAAAATACTATCTGTGGCCATGCGGTGTTGCCTAGCAACGCCCTGCACCTCTCCACAGCTTTTCTAGAGCCCTGGTGGCAACAGAGCTTTTCAGACTTATTGCTACAAATATATGCAAGTTCCTTCTCACATTGTTTGTCCGTTTACTAGCACATAAATGCAGAGGAAAATATAAATGAGAAAGAAAAACTTCAGAGAAAGCACCAGCAACAGGACTGCTTTTCCAGCACAAGAAAAAGCCACATACTCTGATGCATGCTGCCGCCTTGTCTCTCATGCACTCTGTAAAACACGTGCAGCTTATATGTTACTACTGGTCACCAATACTATTACTGTTAAAATCGTTGAGAAACAGAATGTAAATAATATTTCTTATGCAATTAAAATTTGTGTTAAATTCACCCAACTCTTAAATAGTTACTGTGTATGCACTACTGGCTGAGATTCTTTGGCTTTTTATACTCTTGAAAAGTTGCTTCTGAAAGCTTTACACTAAAGAAAAGATAGCAGGTAGCCTCTAGATTGTCTAGGACAGGAAAAATGGTCCAAGAATTGTCAAAAATGCAGTGGAATTATAAAGGAAGTGAAGTTTGCTCCTAAAGCTTATAGATCCAATCTTAAAAGATTTTCAGTGTCTATTATTTCTAATGACTTCAGATATGACAGAGGTGAAAGCGAAGCTTCCCCCCCACCCTCATTTCTTTTAAAACAAAAGTTTGCTGGACTCAATCTTCAAAAGTTAGAAACAAATGCTCATTAAGTTCATACTTTACAAAGTATTGATGATTCAGCATTAGCTAAACTGAGTTTCAAGAAGACAGATACCAACTCAGTTTCCCTGACAGTCCTTTTTTATTCCACAGCAATGAAAGACTCCTTCCAACAGCCAATGGCAACTTCTGAGAAAGAAAAGTCTTTTTAATTTTGGGATGGAAATAATGCTTATCCAAGGGACTGAAACTTTAAGTGTATTAGGAGTCCTGGAAGGGGAGTCAAGAAATAGAAATGCTAAAGCAAAAGATAACCACATAAATTAGCTAAGGACCAACCTGTGATGAGGCCCACAGAATGGATAAAATGTTCAGTTAACATGTGTCTTTCTGAAGGGCATCAAAATCAGTGTTATTACTTGGGAATTTTTTATTCAGCCTCAAATTAGTTTGATGTCTGCATAGCACAGTATCAGTAGCAAGTGAAAAGAAGGTGCATCAGACCACATACCTTAAAAAGTATTTAACAGCCGTCTACATCTCTCAGCTACAAATTGTTACGCAGTAAAGAGAAACGACAAACGATCAACATAGGTAAATGAAGGACAGAAAATAATATTCAGGTACATAATCCCCATTTATTAACCTCACTCACAAAGAAATGTTTATAGAAATTAATGGCCAAAGTAAAGGTACATAGAGTTGGTTGGAGAACACAGCAGAACCCATAGATGATACAAGTCACCATAAAACAAACACAGGCATTGCGAAGTCAAGCACTTAAATTCAAAAATGCCTAAAAAAGGTCTGTTGTTTCAAAACTTGATTTGGCCCCTTCCCACATATGCAGCAAAGCACCAGTTTTAATGACATGATCATATGCTATTTTAGACAGAAGTGCTGCCTGACTCAGAAGACAGAACAGAGAGCACTCACCTAATCAATAGTCTTTCAACATTTGTGCTCAGTGTGTAGTCTTATTTACTGCACACTATTCAAAACCTTACTTGAAGGCAGAACTGTTTTTCCCCATTAACATTTCAATGACATCACTACAATATCTGAAGTGATGTAAAAGCAATTTATTCTATATACCATGAATATCCCTTTTTAACAGGTAGGAACTGGCACAGAAAGACAATCCAATAACTGAGCATGCTATGTCAGACACCTATGGTCCAAAACATTAAAGTATATAGGAGACTGGAAGTGATAACTTGGATGATCAGTTACTCTCTTGCTTTCACATTCAGATTTTCTCATCCAGTTGATGGAACCATCACCCTCTGATCAGCTGGTATTTCTAAATCATCTTCTCTCTTAATTCCAGCCACTAAGCCCCTAGTCATTCTTATCCTCAGCCCTTGGCTGTACAGCCTCCTAATTGCACTACTAAATTTATTCTTACCTTTTATTTTATTCTAAACTTCAGTGTCACACTGTTCTTTATGATGTTCTAGTTCCTTCTGTATTGACAGTGCCTGTCGACTTTATTGTAACATGCTCCTAATATTTATGTCAACCTCATTAATGAAAATATTAAATGGTATGAATCTGAAGATTGATCCTTCAGTGCTCTTTTTAAGCACTACTCACTCTCATTTCCTTTCTAGCCAGTCCCTTATCAATTTACTATTCTAATCTAAGCAGATGATACTTCATTAATAATTGGCAAAAAAAAAAAAAATCTTGTCAGTGTGTCATGATCTATCCCTAACAATAAAGCCCAATATGTCTTATTCCATCTTATATTTACCTTAACGCGTTTAATAAATCTTTGCTTCAACATTTGTTTCCAAAGTTTTACATACTGCTGATATGAGACTGACGGAGTTATAGTTGCCCATCAATTCTCCATCTTTTAACATACAGAAACTGCATCGGCTATTCTTTAATCAATTACCATAACATACAGCTTGCTTTACTCTTAGACCTGTAATTTCACACGTCAATTTTTCCATGATACTTTTACGGGCATTTTTCTGTCCCTTTGAGTTCAGAGATTAAACCCTCCATTTTTCCTTCTGGCCTGTCTGGGGTAAATTCCATTTCTGCACTTGTCTGCCCATTAGCCACCTCTTGTTTTACTCCCATTTTACTGAAACTAGGACAACGATTTACAAAGGTTTTAGACAATACCTAGGATGTTTAATCCTATCTTCACACTCACTTTCCTTGTTCTTTTTTTTCTTTTAACTTAGATACCTTAACGACCTTTTACTATTTGTTTTATATAGCTGAATAATCGTTTACTATTTGTTTTCATTTCTTTCACCAAGTGTGACTTGACTTTTGAAAGCTCTCACTTCTCCCTCTGTACTTCCTGCAAAGTTTGCAATGGGCAAACCATCAATCCCATTTTTTTCAATTCGTTGTGGGTTATCCTCATACTCTTAATACTCTTTTTGAAGCTGTTTTCCAGTTTAGTCTAAAACTCTTCTTTACAAGTTGGGATGCAAACTCCAAATAACTTTTGTATATTTGAATTAATAACAATCTCCTCTAAATTCATGTCTTTGAGCTGTTTAGTTCAGTTCAGAGATCTAAACAGTTTTCTTAACTTCTGAGTTTGTCTTATAAAATACTAAAATAAATGTTGGTAATTCTTCTATAGAATTTAATATAAATTAACTAAAAAAAAAAAGCTTGATGAACATTAGAATAGAATAGAATAGAATCATTAGGTTTGGAAAAGACCTCTAAGATCATCAAGTCCAACCGTCAACCCAACACCACCATGCCCAATAAATCATGCCCTGAAGTGCCACATCAACACGTTTTTTGACATTTGTTACGTTCTGTGATTATCTATTCTATGACTTACCCCATTTGCTAAGTTTAAGGCTGAAGTCCATTCAGATTGATACCTGAATTAGTAAGGGTTGATACTATTTAAAATTTTGTTAGCGTTTCTGACTTAATGACTGTTACTAACAAAGTCTGTCAGTTATCACAACAAAGAATACATGCACCCTACCATTATCAGGACCTGTGGTTTTCCAGGCTGTATATAGAAAGTCAAACTGTCTTACAATGACTTACCTCTCTGATAGCATTACAATCAATTCCAAGTATAGATAGTTGTGAGGTTAACAGAATGAGGACAGTGAACTTCAGAAAATATAATTTCAATAGGCTCACGTTGGTATGTCTTCTGAAAGATATACTGATCAGTAAAGGAAAGCAGGAGAGAGGGCAAACCAGAAATGCACAAAGGGAAACTATTCCCGTGTAAAGGAAAACAAACAAACAAACAAACAAACCCCACACCACTTAACAGACCTTTATGATCATACCATGTCTCCCCCATGGCCTGGAAATCAAAATCACAAAAACGGGGAAACTATGACACATACCTAAGTATATAAATTTCTACAGCACAAGCACTATAGGAATAAAATCAGAAAGCTAAGGCATCAAGCAAATTTCAATTAGCAAGGAAGAGAAAACATAATAAGAAAATAGTCCTATATACATGAGAAGTAAGATGAAAATAAAAAGAAGTACAGGTTATATACAGGAAAGGAGAGCAAATAACAAATGATGCAAAGTGAACTGAATTATTTACAGCCTTCCCTGCTCTCTTTATGAAGATGGCATGGTATAGCCATAACTATTACTAAAAGTATTATTTTTAGCAAGAACAGGGGATTGCAGGCTTAGCTATGAGAAAAAGAGGTTTGGGAATTATTTTTTTTAATCAGACAGATGCAGTTCATATACCACTGAGTTATCAAGGAACTAACAGAAGCAATGCATGGATCACTGTCAATTGCACCCAAAGACTCTGAGGGCTTAGGGTTCCAAAAGGCCAGAAGAGACAGACATAATGCTTCCCTTTACAAAAAAAGGGAGTGAAAATAGCAATTGTAGCCCCTAGAAGAGAAAATTAAGTACATTTATGAAAAATTATAATGTGATATAAAAAAAGCCAACGTGGGCATGTAAAAACAAAGTTAAATCAATCTTATTTTCTGTCCTTAAGAGGATGAATGGACTCATAAGTGGCAGATGTGACAAATCTTGAATAAACTTTTTTTATAAGTATTCCACACCACATTTTCATAAGCCAATTGAAAATGTAGTCTAGATAAAACAAATATCCAGTGAGTGCATTCTTCTTACTGAAGAACAACCCCTAGTTTTCTATCACTGAAAAAGGAACTGAATCAAGATGCTTCATGATTCATCCAGGACCCCAGTGACTTGGATAGCTGAAAAAGAAGAACGTACTAATGGTTTCAACCAACATCATGTTTGGTAGAATAAGGGAAACAGGGAAGGAGGAGATATTCAACATTTTAAAAGGCAAGATAAGAATTTAAAAATCAAGACAAACTGAAGGGTCAGAATTCAGGCCATAAATTGAATACAAGAGAATCCAACACTCTTGCAGAAGGAACAGCACATCGTGGGACAGTTGAGTGCATGAGGCAAATAAATTATTTCATTCTACTTGGTGCTAGCTAGGTCCCAGCTGAAAAATTGGGTAATTTTTCATCATCACAATTAGGGAAAGATGCGGAAAATGAAAATCCAAAGAAAAGCACCAAAATAACATTATCAGAAAACATGACCAGCAAAGAAGAGTTGAAGGAAAATAGAGAACTGGAAGGATATCTAACAGGAATCTTCTAATATAACAGATTTTATACAAAAAAGGGAACAATCATTAATTGTTCTTCAAGTAGGAGGAGAAAGACAAGACATCAGTTTGATCTTCAACAAATAAAATAGAGTATATTTTAGGAAAAACTTGCTGTTGCATTGATTAAACACTAACAAGAATGAGAACTCTCCAACATCATATGCCTTTAGAAGTGGGTTATTCAAATATCTGTGAAGAAATGTCTAGCTATATTTCATTCTGTCCCAATCCAGAAATTCTCTCACTATCCCTCCCAAACCTACATTTTTATGATTCTATGATTAGATTGATTTCTATTTACAGCCATAGCCTAATTTAAACCTGCTGTGTGGAGACTCTGTGGCATATTCTCAGTACACTAGAAACTAGTTTATTACCCTTCCCTAAAGTGATTTTGATCCATAAAGGTACGGTTTTACCCTTGCTGTCTTTTTATTGTCTGTTGCATTATTAACATAAAATGCTTTACCTTTAAGTTTGTCATTCCTGAATAGTGCATATCCTTTAAGGCAGCTATACAGATAGTCACTTGGATGCTTCTTAATTTGTTTACTTGATTTAGCAATGTTAATACCATTCCTCTCACATCGTACATGAACAAGAAATCTTCAACTTATTTTTTTAAAGGAAAATACAAAAAGACATGAATTACAACTTGACAATTTTCAAATGGAATGCATGTGGTAGGATCTTTAGCTCTATAGAAAACCTCTTCCACTTCAGCTAGCAATTAAGCAACAGGAGGTTGTTGTCCTGCCTCAATACTACAGGGGAACAGAAAGTTTTGCTGAGCAATTGTTCCAGATACTTGCTGATGAAACAGGACTGATTGGAGATGGAAGAAATGACTGCAGAAAACACGTACATATAGCTTTCTGAAGACAGCTGGAACTGCTGGAACAGGCACACAGCCAGAAAGACTAAGAGGGAATATGCCTCAACGTGGCAACGCTACAGTTCCAGAGGATGGACCAGTTCCCATTTCATCAATATGAAGCACACATGTTACAAAGAAGGTTCTTGTACCAAGGAGTACCTAGCATCTTTGCAGACTGAAGAATCCCAAAAACATTATTTCTGATTATCAATACTGGATGGGATACTATGTTTGTTTTCAACACTATATTCAAACAATGTATCAGTTCATAAAACAACAAAAAAATCATTATGAAAGTCTCAAATCGTTCCTGAGATGCACCACCAAAAATTTAGGAGGTCCTGAAACGAGGACACTAATGTAAGCAAAGAATACTGAATATTGTAAGCAAAGGAGCAGTGAGTGATGAGGCATTTAACTGTTCTCCACCTGAAGACTGTACATGGTGATAAAAACACAACAGGTTTTCAAAGCTTCTGGACAGTTCTGTTGCACCAACATACTTTTTTAATCCCCAGCCTGTTACACATCCTTGGTTCAAAGCATGAGGATGCTAGTTTTTTTAAATATAATGTTATCAGGATTGGTTAAAAGATCAAAACCAAGCTTTTCTGCCAGACTTTTTCATTCATACTTAAATCAAGTCATTTTTTTATATCCATATATGACTGATTTTTTAATATGCATAAAAGAATTGATGGACTGGTATGTGGAAAATTTTTGTCCAAATATACGGCAAAGTTGCAGACAAGCAGGGTCTTGTAACGAACACTTCGGTGCAACTTGATATTGGACAGTGCTATCAGCCCTGCTTAAAATACAGCATTCAGCAAGCTATACTACTTCCTTCACACTAAAATTGGTCTCTCAGCTCCTTTTACTTCTAGTGAGCAGATGTCTTCCAGGATTTAGACACTATAAATAGATCTGAAGTGAGTAATTACTAACAGGCTAACAATGACACAGGTTTCTCCAAGAAACAATGTTCAAGCACTTACAATTTCTCAACCTAAAGCTCATGATCATTTTTAATTTTATAGATTTCTAAACAGAACAGAGATGGGACTTTCGCTACACAAGAAGAAAGTCTAGGAGAGGAAAAGAAAGAGTGAAAGAGCAGTATTGGTTTCGGTATAGGCAATGGTTTACGAAAGAAAAAAAAGTGGAAGTACAGGGGCTGAAAAAAGAGAAGCTAGTCTTCTTGTTATTTATTATTCTGTTTTCCAATATACCAACACAAGAAGGCACCTTTATCTCCATCCAGTAACCAGAGGGAAGTGCACATATAGAAATCAACATCTAAAAGAATATAAGCCTAAGCATAAAATGAAAGTTAACAGTGAAGATTGTTTCTGGTCCTATCTCTACACTCAGGTTTAATGAAGGGGAATGAGTTGATCAGACTTATCTAGAATTCAGCATTTGCGGCAGACAAGCATTTTTGATTTTGTCATTTACGTATGTGTAAAACCAAACAATTTGCAACTCTGAGACAATTTGGTTTTGAAATCGTTAAGTTCAGAAATACATCTGGAACTGAAAATCTTTGGTGAGTGCTGCTCTGTAAGAAGTGGAATCATCCAGCATCAAATCTGAAGGACACCAAAACTGAAGAAGTCTGAAGAGAGGAAGTTAAGAGGTCAGAGGTGGTTTTGCATAGCACTCCAGAAGAGCCACAAGGTAGGAAGGAACCTTTTGCAGAGGACTAAGAAAGTATTTGGCATAACTTGCCATCAGCTAGTATTTAGAATTTGATACACAGAAAATGTGCATAAAAGCACTAACTTGTAGCAGTCAGGCAAGTTAGGACCTGTTGAGATATTCCAATGAAAATATCTTAATACATTGAAACTAAAATAAAACAGAAAATTCAAGGATTATAATATGCATTTCTTAGAGCAAGTATAAGTGATATCATATATAAACATGTAAACCACTTTATTCCAGTAAAATGGTTATAAATGCCAGCATATGGTACCAATACGAGAAAATGCGGAGTAATTAGTTAATCTAAAAAATGCATGAGTAGGAATTTGACTGCTAAATGATTAAACTAGTACATTTTAAAATGTGTATTAATATTTAATTATTGACACTACGAGAAAAGAGAAAATCTCTTGATGTTACTTCTCAGCTCTTTCTGATACTCAGTAACTCATGTAATATTCATATGAATAGTTTGTGCATATACAGTCAATCATTAGTTAAATAAAAGAATAATTCTCAAATTCCCTAATCACCTCAATAGATCCTAATGCAATATTTTCCACATTTGGGAATCAGAGCGTTTTATTTAAGAAATCAGTCTGGCCATGATGAATACAGTGCAGCCCGAGCAGACATCAGTTCAAAGAATCAGATGTCAAAGTGCTCCCTCTAATGTCCCTTAATCATCACACCAATTAGTGCTTGAATAGTGATGTGATTAAAAAGACTGCTGCTATCCTATACCTATTCAGACTAGTAGAATTCTACATATGTTCTACCAATTAATGTTTGAATAGAGCAGCGATTAGAGAGACATCTGCCATTGTATATCCATTCAGAAAGGAGCTAAACTTGCATATTCATATGCAATGAAGACACAAATAAATATTTGCAAAGGTAAACTATACGTTTAGATTATAAAGATAATTGAGTTGATTTCCTCTAATGAGTGTTCTCTATTTTACAATATTTGGGATTATTTTTTATTTATAAATATATAATCTTTCATCAATACATGTCTAGAAATGGCCAAATTATTCACTGAAAAAGCATTTATTCATTAAGGTTCCTGATTTCAGGCCTTGGGTGAACTGGGTTTCATATCTACTTGTTTGCAGTTTGCACTATTTCTGCTTCAACCCAGTTATTTGTGAACTGCTAACTTGATTATTCTGTAACTGTGATACATGATTGGGCACAAAAATCACATGGCATTTTTCCATCTCACTGGAAGGCAATACTTAGAGTAACAAACTGATTACAGCTGAGAAAGAATCATCTTATTTACAGGTTTTTCTATGCAGGCTTGGACATTTGTACACCAAGAGGTACTTACAAACCTTTTTAAATAAGAATTCCTTTTTATGGATGTTCATATATAGCAGTGACAGCCACAGAACTACTATGAAAGCAAAAAGCAGTTTGAAGTTCTAGCAAACTCTTATTACTACTGTTTTAAGGGAGTAACCTTGTCCTCTGCATTTAAAGAGCAGTGTGATCTGTTACACCTTGCAATGAATTGCAGATCTCGCTCTCCACCATTAGCACAGAGCAATCTGGTAGTTGCACCTTAATGTTGCAAAGAAAAAGACAAGGTGAAGAATTTGGTTCTCTCTAATGGCTGGAAAGAACTATAGAACAGTTAAAGACTCTTGCCCGAAAGTGATGCCCCTGCAAAAAAACAGCTGAGCTTAAAAATCATTTTTTTCAAGGAAGAGAGGCTCTTGTACAATGCTGATCGGGCTTAGCAAATGTAAGGACAAAGAACAATGCTACCACTGCCAGAAAATCAATACTGTTACAGGCTATGGCAATTAACTACAAACCAATTTAAACCTCATTTCCTTTTCACCTTTCTTGTCTTGTTGAAATACTTCCAACTCTTCCATCTGGAACAATTATTATTATCATTTCTAAATGCAGAAACTGAAGAATATCTGAATACATAGGTGGGTTTATATCACCTTCTCACGTATCCTTAGTAGGTACCTCCAAGGTTTCATTACAAAAAAAGGCTGGATACAATATCCTACTGAGTTCTCCAGTGACAAGTGAATTTGTAAAAATTCCAGAGGTGAATTTCATTAAAACGACAAACCCAGATGTTTACAAGGTAAAAGCAGAACTTGTCCCATAATGCTTAGAAACCCTATTCATAAAGCAAAGAATTCAGTATGCTGGATGCAACGCAAATGCACACAATGTGTGCCCATCTAGTTCATGATCTAAATATCAGCAAGCATAAAATACATACAGAAATGGAATTATAGAGAGTTGGAAACCATAAATCAAAACATAGATCAGATGTCTAAAGAATCCTGAAGTACCTAGAAAACCCCTGAAATCAAAGTCCTCACAGCTTCCACAGTTCATTCCTTTGCTTTAGTTTTATCTGTAAATTGATGACCTAATGTGATCTAAATTTTGCTTCCTTCTCCAAGATTTATTATTAGTATAGCTATCTCAAAACTCTTCTACTTTTAATTTCTTCTGACCAACAGAAACCTTTGTTTCCCCAGACTGACTAGTGGCATCTGTTTATACCACCTTTCAGGATGACTCGGAAGAAACCAGAGTGTTGATGCTTAGGTTTAGCACTGTTACTGAGGGTGATTTAGTAATAGTTTACGTACTGTGATATAAATCTCTGAGTTAAAATTTCTGAAGGAAAAGCAACTGATCTTGTACCTACAGCTATAAATCATTTTTACATCAAAATTCGGTTGCTAGCACAGAAAATAAACAACAGCACTCATTGAAAGCATAATTGAACCTTCCTTTAGGAGAATGCTTTTCTAATGATGAGGAAAGATATTGACACTCAGTTTCCACTTCAGAACTCATTTAATGGGCAACCCAAAGTGTCTCAGAGCAGGCTAGGAGTTAAAATTTCACTTGTGTAATTATTCTGAGGAAATATGTAAGTCTGCCATCTGGAAGTGTATTAGACATTACAAAGTCACTGTATGCATGCCTCAGCAGATGCAGCTTTTGTTCAGAGTTTTGAGGGCTGTTAATTTTATTAGTTTTGTATTTTCATACTCCCACCTTCCCTCCAACAGTAATTCTGCAAAGGCAGCATCAGTACAGCTTTAAAAGAAACCAAAGCTAAAAGCCAAATTCAGGTTTCGAGGAAATGCAAACAAGTATACTTCCTATAGACTTCAAATAGAGCTTGACCTGTTTAATAGCCAGCCTAAATGTTACTGCCAATGGCTTTTTAGATCGTAACAAAAAGTTGTGCTCAATGTATCCTTTCGCACATTAGCTTTCTTATTCTAAGAAGGCTAGGAAAGGATTCTATCACTTCGTTTTCTTTGTTTATCAAAACCACTCAACAACAATGACCTGCAGAATGTAAAAAGTCTCTCATTTTTTCCTAACGCCTTTAATGTAAGGGGATGCCAGACAAATGTTTGGGTTTGATGTTTTTAGTTTTGTAGGGCTTTTTCCACCAGAATAGTGAGCTGTGTGGTAAATCTTACACAGTAAAAGTAAGCTTCATATTTCTGAGTAAAGAAAAGTTTGACAGTTCTAAAAACTAGGACCATTACTGGCCTAAAAATAAGGACTACCCCTTTACAGTTTCTTCCAGCATTTTACATTTCTTATCATGACTTTCAAACTAAATAATGTGACATTTCTACCAAATAATTCATAACATACAGTACAATAACTATCTGTGATGAAGGTGTGTACATGTACAGATAAACCTATTTGCTTATCTCTAACCTTTAACCCTCTAAGCTGCAACACATGAGCAGATCTCAGTGCAGGGTCTTAACTGCACAGATCTCCATGCAGTAATGCAGAACTATAAAACCAAGTTGTTTATTAGATTGTAAACCCATGCCAAAACATCATCCTGCAATATTTGACAATGTTCAGAATTTCTTTCAAATGAAAATCCAGCCAAGGCACACAACCTAGCGATGAACCCAAAATCGGGTCTGAAGCTCAGACCTTGGGGATCCAAGAACATTTGGGACACCATGAAGCACGCACACACAGCTAAAAGCAGGAACGTGGGAAGAGAGACAATTTCTAGGAAGCTTTCTAGAAAAAACTTTCACAATTAACAGCAAACCCTTCAAATAGCAAACATTTTACAAATAAACTGAATAGAAAAATCAAACAAGGCTGATATGAGGAAAAGCTGAGAGACAACCAAGAGTGAAAAAGCATAGTAGATTTAGAAAATGTGTGTTAACACACCCACTAGAAAGAAACATATGTGTACGCTATAGTTTGATGTTTAACTAACTAGGATAATTTACATTGGAACAGCTAATCAGGTTACTACACAGATAACTAGCTGCCCTGCTGCATGGATACCTGGGCTTCCTAATAAACACTTTCTGAAAACAGAGGAGTTTACAGCCCAGTATTGATTTCAGGTCACCTGAAAACATAACAGTATAAACTGCAGCTGTCCAGGAGCCGCTTGCTGAGCAGCTCAACCACCTGTACAACAGGAAAAAATAGTTGTGGGCAATAACTGCATCAGACATCCCAAAATAATCATCCCTGTTCACAAACAGAAGCTTTTCATGTACATTAGTTTCCACTTATTATAACAATGTCTAAGCCAATAAATAAGAAAATAGGAATATTAGCTATAGTAAGAGAGAGATTCTTATAATCAATGCTATAAAATGGGAAACTATACTACAGTATGGCTGAAATGCTAAGGATACCCTGGGTTGCTCCTCCCAGAAAATATTTGTTGGTCTTACTGGATTTCATGATTTCGAGAAACTGAGGAACTTTGTGGGGTTTTTGTTTTGGTTTGTGTTTTGTTGGATTTGGGGTTTTTTTAATTATAAATGAGTATCAACTATCAAACCTGAATTTTCCTACTTAGTGAGAGAAGGTGTTTTGATAACACTATGAAAATACACCATAACATTATACCCACAAAGGAAATAGTTTGCAGATGTATAAGTAGTAGTCCACCTAAAACTCTTCTAAATTTAGAGGATTATCTAAGAAAATCTGTACGAAGACAGTAAAAACACTACAAACTTTCTAATCAGACAAGAGATCAAAGAGACAACTAAGTCTATAGGATTAGTCAAATATCACACTGAGACTAGGAATTCATATACCTAGAGAGAAAACGATGATATCTAATGGCAGAAATACTGAAGAATATAGTCTATAATGAAAAAATATTTATTCTAAAATGACCTATTTCCTGAAAAATACAATGCACAAAATTTAAAATCCAGAGCCATGTTTTAATCTAATCTTTATGTATTTATATGTAACATATAAATATGGTCATGTATATATAGTCCATATATAGATAGTTCTATATATACTTATATATGTACATAAAATAGGTACATGTGATGGGTTCCCCTATTTCTGTACTGAAATAAAATGACCTTTAAAAGTCTCAGAAAGGATAGTGAAGTGCTGCTCTACCCAGTGTTACTCTTGGAAAACAGAAAGAAAAGGAGCAAGTGGCAGAAGAGGCAGCTGACGCTGGCTACCCAGGGACAGCAAGAGGCTCTAACAGGCTCGGGAGGTGGTGAGCCAGCTGTGATATTGCTTGATACTTGAAACGGATCAGACTCCATAACAAAAGGGGAAAAAGTTGCATCAAAGGCTTACTAAATCACCAAAAAGGAAAAAAGTATGGCATGTACTGGGTTCTGAAGAGTACATAGCTGATCGCAAAGTAACTTTGTATCTACAGGAACAGAACTAGGGGCCAAATTTCGCTACTGAACAACACAGGAAATTCAAATTTAATTTTTCACACAACTCAGATTTCAGCCTCAATGATTTATTGCATGTTCCAGATGCAATAATAAACATGCACTTACTGAACAGCTTTTGTCAGAATTCCTTTTCCATTGCTTCTTGATTTGCTTCTTTGCTGCAGTTGAATGAAGAGTTGCATGTGTCTGTTTTCGGGGATTTAAAGCCAGAATGTTCTGTAGAAAGAGAACAGGAAATTTTAAAATATAGATAAAATTTCCCAAAAATTTCAAAGTCTCTTAAATCACACCTCACACACCTATTTACAGTGCTATGCAAAAACAAAACACAATTACTCAACATTATATCCCAGCTTCATACTAATTTGTTTAGATTTGTATTGTCCGCACCACTTAGATTATGAATATTTAAAGACATTTCTAGGACTGCTAGAAAACAGAATTATATTTAGTCACCATGATAATCGTTTCCATTCCCGGAAGTTTGTTATGTAGGGCATATAGAAACACATAATTCTGCTTCATTGTATCACTCCAAGTAACACTCGTAAAGCAAAACAAGCAAAAATATTTTAAAGGATCTGGGTTATTTCTGGATGTTTCATCATTTCAGTATAAATTCCAACTTCCCCTTCACAGCACCCTGCCTTTATGCCTAGTGAGCTGATGAGTTAACTTCATTTCTCTTACAATGCTTTAATTTGCAAGGACACAAACAAATGTTGGGAATACAGCCGTATTTTCAAGTGCCAGTGGTGGTCTGATGACACAGGCAGAATGAAGTTTGTAATGTCTTTCATTATGCTAGTGTAACTTGAAAAATTAAATCAGCTTTTTGGAACCCAAGCTCTTTTTCAAATCAGGTGAATGACAGGTTTCCATAGCAAAACTGATCTCATTTAATTCAAGGTATAATGTGAACAAAGTGCAAACAACAGATCCAGACTCAGGTCTGTGATAGAGAACAAAAAGAGCCATATTTTTGGTTGTAACTCCTGGAATTGGTTTTGTCAGTAAGTTTTCCTTTAAAAAAACTTGACTTTAGCACTATACTTCTCCACTGTGGTGAATATGGTATGCTTATTTTGTTAATATATGTCAAAGATGTGCGAGACTGACTTCAGAAATGGAGACTGAACTTGATGATGATGATCAGGATGCTTCCTTATTTTAAAAGTCTGCTTGAGTGGGTGATAATGATGAAGTAGTTATCTGTTGTATTAAGATTTTATTGTGCTGTTTATGGGGACTTTTTTTTTTTAATGCAACAGGGTCACTTTCTTATCAACTATTTAATACTTACTCTGGACTGGTCAGTAATCCATTTTTCCCACAAAACAGAAATCTCACCTACTTGAAAATTTTACCTGCAAATAACAACATAGCCCAATGTAGTAACTCCCAGCTTGCCTGAAGCAGAGAGACAAAAAAGTGGGGTACAACATTCAAAAAGGTATAGATTATTTAGCAGCCTACATGCTGTTGACTTTCAGGAAGAGTTAGAGGATGTTATCAGATGTGCCTCTGCAATTCCAGCAGTAAAGACTCTTCTCCATTTCTGGGTGTTCCCCAGCTGGGTACCTCAGGCAAGATGTGGCAACCAAATACATTCAGTGGTGGGTTATGCTAATTTATTTCCTTCTCAATTAAAACAGAGCAGGGACATTCACATAAACAATGTCACTTACAGCATCTCAGTTGCTACTTTAATTTCTCAGGATGATTGAACTCAACTGTCAGAGCACATCTGACTCATTGGTGATAGACTGTTGAGTGCCCAAATCACCCAAACTGGGCAGTAGGTCCTGAATCACACAAACACTTTAGAAAAATTTTGCCTACTCTCTTTTGTAATTGCTTAACGCAGTATTCTTGGCCATGAATATTATAATTATTTTAGCACACTGAAATGAATTGCAAATTTCTAGTAATAAACTGTAACAGATGTACTCCACTAGGTACAGCATCAGTTGGTTTAAAACATGGAACAAATGGTGGGGCAAGCCAAGGACGGAAGAATCCCCATATGTTTGCTCCTGTTGGAATTCTGCAGCAGGAGCATGGCTCCAAGCGCAACAGTTGCAGAAATCCAAAAGGACTACGTAGCGCAGCATGTCCCAGAATTAAATCTGAAATAAAACTGGCACAGAACATACTAAATCACATATACAATATAAAAATTGCTTATATTCCCACTACGTAAATAAAATACTATCTGCCTAAATCTTGGATTGCTGACCAAGGTGGCTGTTCTAGCTAGAGGTCCCTGGTGTTTAAGAACAGCTCAGAATTTAACTGCCTAAATGGGAAAGTAATGTAAATGCTTTGGGGTCTGTTAAACTGTCAGAAAGAAAAATTAGTGAGGGTGTTTTCTTCCTATTCATTTCAGTTCCCTGGTTGGTTTTCCGCAGCTTATGGCTAGTCAGACATTTAGTAAATTTAACAAATAAATTCAGGTAGGTGAGCCAGTAAGTGGAAAATCACTGAGAAGAAAGTTCTAGAGGGAGTGTTGCCACTAACACTTCATGTATGCACCCAGCTAAACAAAAATAAACCCCCTTGGACATGCAAGAAAGGAAGCCTAGGACCCCCAATCTCTCAAAGACACTGGCCATCTGACCGGGGGAAAGCTCATTGGTGAGGAGAATTATTTGGGCATCTGTGATCTTGCTTGTCCCAATCCCATGCTTATTCTGCTACATAAATTCTCATTCTTGCTAGATGAGCTGTTGTTTGATCTCTCCAGATGTTGAAAGGGCAAGACTCAAGTTCCCCAATGGAGGATGTGGGTACATAATACATCACTTTTCAGAGTACTATGAGCTTTGGATTTCACATTAAGATGCTACTTGTATAGTAATGGGGAAACCTATGAATTATATATTTAGTGGTTTACATAAATGGCCACATTTATTTCATTAAAAACAAAGTAGGTATAAATCCATTATCATTAATGGCTGCAAATCAGAATATAACGCTGCTGTATTCTGTAGAAAACTATTTACGTACTACATTGATGGAGAAAGAAATAACGCTATGAGTAAGTACACAGAAGTAAATTCAGCCCACGTTGAGTACACACTTGTGGCACAGCCGCACAACATGCATAGTAGAATTAAGCCTGTGGCTTTGCACAACACCAATGATTATGGGAACCACGAAAGTATTACACTTTCTTTCATTATTTCCATAGATTAATTTTGAAGATCTTTTTGGGAAGAAAGCCAAGTGGTCTGTCTCTACTGAACACAACTCAATACATATTGCAGATGACTCCCTCAAATACAACTACCTTAAGGAATTCGTTTAATAACCCATGACAATGATTTCTCTTATGTCTTTTAAAAGACAAAGATTATTATAAGCTAAAAAATATTAAAGAATTGTTTAATTCCCTAATACATCCTCTTCTAGAAGGGAACATATTCTTTATGACTAATACGTATTGATTTAGGTTGCAAGTATCCTAAAATGCTATGAACTACTCATATGTAATGTACATTGAGAATGACTAGCATGCGTGATAGCTACAATTTTTAAATTTTGAGAATTTAGTGATAAATGGTTATGTTGATCTGTGCCAACACAGTAACGTAGCTTCTGAGAATAAACTTGCCATAAGATATTAATTAGATATTTATTGCTTAGCTTCTACTTTAAAGGCTATGATTAAGAAGTCTGCGTAAAAAAATACTAGCTCTAATCTTCACTATCTTCTATTAATGAAAAGGCTGTAAAAGTTTTAAAACAGCATGTTATATTACAGTGAGTAATTTACCAAGAATTTGAATTAATATTAGTCCAAATAAGTGATTTCAAGGCAGTTATTTGGGATAGGACACATTCTGCATTTGGGAGTCCTGTTTCTGACACAGCATTTTGGGGTAAATCAAGACAAGTTTGGCACATGCTCTGCAGTGATCCAACATAAATTTCTGGTATACAAATTCAATTTCATTTTTAATTTCATTAAAAGTGTCACACTCCTTTTATTCCCATCTCATAAAGCCACCCTTTTAGCTGAAATCTTATGAAGCTATTGCAATTAAATCTGATTTTTAACTAAATGCCTATTCAGCAAAATAAAATATAAAGTTATGGGAGCACTATGCTTATTAAGAACGCTCCAACACCAACCAGGGCAGGGGTGCAGGCAGAGAGGGGATGGTGTTAAGAAAAAAAAGTACAATTTACATCATAGGTGGGACTGCAGTAACTTCAAGGCAGTCATCAAAAAGTCCTGCTAGTCTAGCATTGTCTTTGTAAAATACATGACATCACTCCAAATTCTGAAAGCTTTTCTTTAAAGCACTAAGCTTTGAAGTCTTCAGCTTTTTTCTTTTTTTTTTTTTTTTCCCCCAAAGTAACAGCCTTAGCAAGGTGTCCTGGTTATGTGGACCTTACCTCTCATTCGAAACAGGAAATTTGGTAAAAATTCCACAGTTAAGATTACTCTGCTTCTGGAAAAACTACTATTAAAACCAATCAGCTGCACCAGGAGTACTTAGTCCTTAGTAATTCTCACCTTTGTTACTGGTAATTCAAAGCCAGAATAAGGATCAGAAAAACCCTCTTCAGGCTCCGTCACAGGTTGCGTTATTAAAACTGTATAGGCTTCTTAATAAGACAAAGTAATAATTTGCTCTTTCCATGGATTCTGTCCACTTTCTCTAGCTTGTTCGGGAAGTTTCTTATGAATGGCCCCAAAACGCCGGCTGAAGTTCACCACAGATCAATACGCATACAGTCACAATGAAGCTGCTGAAAATGCAACTGTTCACATACTGGCTATGATTATGGGCGCAAAATGTGGTCCGTGTGTTATTCACTTTGTTTTAGCATACAGCATATTTACCTAACCCAGCCCCTGCAATACAGAGGTTATATCCTGTTTTACTCCAGTTGCTTCACAGACTATCCTCAGCTAAACTCTTTTACATTTTTTATATATATGTATAAATATTGTTATATATACATATCTCTCTCAATTAAAATTCAGGAGTAGGCTAGGCATGCTAGGGAATGCATGTGGAGAGCAATTTAACCCATCCCATTCCATTAATCTACCCAATTTCCTTAAAAAGAGTTGTAATCTCCCTCACAGCAAGTAATGTTAAATGTATTGCAAGATATGTATGTTCACCAAGTGAACATAATGAGAACATATTTCTTTTTTCTAAGAGTAATGAGCATATTAAACAATTAATTTCAAAGCTATGCAAGTGTTAATTCACTGACAGAAACAAGTACCTGGGGTTTTTCCCCTGATATTTTCTAGTATAGCTGAACATGAAACTAATTTTATTATTGTTAGTCAGTCAAAGACCAAAGAACTAAAGCTAGAAGTGTTTGTTTTCATGAGATTAGATGACCCAGAATAATGAGTATTGTTTAAAAATCATGTCAGTTAAGAAAAGGATGACTAAGGCTTGAACTCAATCTATTAATATCTTTTTTGAACTGCCAAGTTCACATTTTCCTTCTCACATCTACTCTGCCTTTTGCAAAGCTGCATGAAGCACTCACAGTTAGATGCAGCACTTCAAACACCATGTAAAGTCCCTCACTATTACAAGTGGAAGGTTCATTACCAAATGAGCAAGAGCAATTTCTAGTCCTAGGAAGAGTTTGTAACACTAAAAGATAAACAAGATTTCAAAAAAAAAGTATCTAAGTCATGTCTTCCAAAGCTAGCTCTATATTATTTTTCATTATTGAAGGAATATGGGAAAAATTTCTCCCTCATGCTTATGTATGATAGAATATGTCATAAATTGACAGTTGTGTCAAATGTGTATTTCCTTACAGGGGATCTGAACTGATGAGAATCTTTACAAACAATTTATATAACCTGGCTGATAATACACCTTAGGAATTCATCAAAAAATTTCAAAAGGAGAAAAGACTGTGCTTTCATAGTATTTCAAGCCTGGTTTAATTGTGAGGCGACAAAGGCCAGAGAAAGCTTGATGAAACATGAAATGACCGCAGATGTCAGAGGAATAGTGTAGTCAGCCTTTGGAGAACCCAATTCTAGAAGCAGAAAGCATGCCAGACAGCATGGGACTCAGAGGGGAAACCCCCAAAGAATTATTTTTTTATATTACCAGATATGTTTTCTGTTACTGAGACAAACGGCTGCACATGTGAGCAAAGTCACAAGCCGACTGCAAACTCATTTATATTACAGTATATCATAGCGTGACAAGCCGCAACCCTCTCATGTCTCGGATAAGCTCTCCAGGTGACCCTCTGCATCCATGCCCGAGAACCGGTAATTGACATTATTATGAAATCTTCAAACCAGAGTCCTCAAGGTCCAGAGAGCTGGAAGATGGGGCTCTATTTCTGTGGAGTGACAGCCAGCCTGTGACTAGGAAATGTACCAGAAGAGCAGCAGCGCTGCAGCCTCCTGTGAGACAGAGGCTGAGAAGCCAACAGGCTCCGGGGACTGGGGCCTGACCCTAAATCCTAGTGCGCATATGGGTGCCTGAATCCTGGTACGCATATGGGGGGCGGGGGGGGGGGGGGGGGGAGCTCAAACGCAGCTGGGAAAAGACTCAACTTTTAATCACAAGGCTTATTTCTTCTCTAAGCCACACAAGCTCAGAGCCTCAAAAAGGAGCAAGAACTCAAAGGCCAGTGGATGATCTTGTAGTAAGCATATTCTAGCTGTGCACTGACACGTCACTGCTGTTAGCATAGCGCTTAAGTACTACATCTTCATCTTTACACTTCCACATAGCTTTATATTTCCCCATAAGACAGACTGCTGCTATATGCTATAAACACCTTTCTGTCTTCTTGCACTCCTTACACAGCCTCTAATATTTAGTGAGAGTAAGACTATTCTTTATCCTGTAATAATATCATAGCATACCGGTATCCTAGAGGTGTAGTCCTAGATCCATTACTAGATACTTAGAAAGTGGGATTTCCAGAACAGTTTTACCACTATAGATTTTCATGGTCCTCAGATTTCCCTGCAGTATGTAAATACTGCCTCTTAGCAAAACGAGCAGTCTTCTAAATCACTCCCACAAAAGTCAGGAATATGTCTATATTAACAAAAGTGTGGTATACTTCATGCATTTTCTGTTACATAAGCAAAGTTAATGCATTACAGATTAACAAAGTAGCAAAATTACACAACCCTAAACATGGTTTACCTAATTTTGTTGACACGTTAACTTTCAGATTAAGAGCTTGATTTCTCTACCTCAGCAATGCATTTATGCTAGATATTACTGTAAATTCTAAAAGGTCTACTGAAAAAGAAAAGTGTTACTTGCTTCCCATAGATACCAACCACTCCTCTATTGGAAGAGCTCTGGGTGGTAAAATATGCTGCTAGAAACTCTGCATGCTACCTCCTTGACACAACTGATCTCTGCAGAAGCACCTTGACCCTCACAGGGAAAACTCAAGTGAATACTCACCCTCCGTGCTTAACTTTAAGTACCCAAGTAGTAACCCAGCATTCAGTGAATTATTCACATACTTAACACAAGCGTGTATACCTTAAAAGCCAAATAGCTTAAAGCAGGCTCAAACTCCACCATACCATAAGATAAAGTTCTCAGATCTGAGGCTTCCCCAGGAACACCCTACTCTGTGACAACATCATGTTTTCACACTATAAACAATACACTACATCAAAATCTATTAGGGTGAACACAACGAATTCAGAAAAGGCGTAGCTGTGCACAGATCTCATGGATGTACTCAAAGTTGAATTCACTATTATGCATTCATTTTGTTGACTAAAATATTATTTAATTTACAGCCTTTAAAAATAGAATGGTTTAAAGTTTGGTGCAGCTATCCTTCCACACCTACATTTAACATTTTAACCGATTTTCTCTCTAACTGGACAGTCTTAATCATTCAACCAAGTGGCTAAGTGCAAAAAAACCCAGAGCAATTCATGTCACAGCCTTGATTCTTGACTCCTGTTACTTTAAAAGTAAGCACATGCATGGTCTCCACAGACTATGAAACCCACTACACTCAAAGTTACCTTTTTTCATCTTCCTAATAAAAATATCTTCCTTCTTTACAAATCAAAACTTAAAGCTTCATAAAATATTTAGGTTTGCATCGCAGGTATAACAGAAGTTTTTGGTTTCCTCACTATATTTATCTATGCCTCGATCGCTTGTGCACCAAATTGCCCTGTTACATGAGAAATACTAAATAACATTTGTAACTGCTCACTTATACAGACAGTCATTTAATGAATATCTCACAGCAAAAAGGATCATTATCATACACATACATTTACAGCTCACTTCTATTTTTCTGCAGGAAGACAAACAGATTGAATGAGAAAGCAAGCTCAGTTGCCTTTGGAGATAAATTTGGTGCCAAAACCAAAAACAGGCCACTGTCTCCCCATAACTGAACCTCTCTACTGAACCCTCAATTGCAGGTGTTTGCTTAGCCAAAACCCAAACTTGCATTAGAGACATGTCAGTTAATGAAAAATGAATGCTCTACTGACTTTTGATCATAGGAGAGAAATTAGCATTAAATGTTATTAGTGCTTTAAGTTTAAACATTAGCAAAATCAGCTGAACTAACTTCAGCTGAGCAAAGCAATCTTCTGAACTTTGTTAAAAGGTGATTTTCAAAGTCCGATGAATGAACCTGAAATACGAGGATGAGAGCAACAATATACACCTAAAACATCTAGTACATTCAGTGCTTGAAACACGTGAACATTTATATTTGTTCCAAGAACATGCCAACTATCTATCAGTACTGACTTTCTAAATCTGTTGCAACATTAAGAAGCAACAAATAAACTTACTCATATGCAACTAATGTGCAAACTTCTACAAACGTTTCAGTAGCAACTGTTTAATACAATGGTAAAATACAAAACTGACGATGGAACTATTGATTTTCTAGTAACTTTGTGTATACATCACAGCATCCTAATCAAAAAGGAAAAAAAAAATCAGCATGTAGAAGGAAAATGGAAATACGAAGAATTTGTTAATTATATACTATAAACAGTAAGGGTTTGATGTGTGAAGTCACATATTAAAATATTATTAAACGTCTGATAATTGAAAAAATAACACAGCCAATCTTCAAACAACAAAATTTGACAGCCCATGCAAGTAAGGCAAGAGGAAACTGTTGCCAAGTTTTCCTCTTCCTTTTAACATGTCATTGTCTTCTTTTGCAGAAGCACACAGTGATCCTATGTTGACACCTTTAAGCAAAGAAATGTGACATTCTGTAAATTCATAGGGCATCACATGCGTTATAGATGACAGTGGAACATATATCAATAATGGGGAATACAAAGCAATTCCTTGGAGTTCTTTGCTCTTATTCAACAATTTTGATTTTTAAATCTTACTGACATTAAATACTGCTAAATATGTGGCCCGGAGGCAGAGGTGATACTCTTAAAAAAATAGGATAATCAAATTAGGCTGCCCAATCTAAAAACATGCCAGCAAACATTTGGATTCTGATCTATCATACTTTGTCACATGCTTATACAGAAAACTTATTTTTAAAATACTTTATAAAGGGTGTTATATGTAGTAGTATTATTTTCCAACTCTTTTACTTATTAAGCCAAACTTTATTTCTGCTGAGACCTTTGAACAGGGAAGAATTACTATTTTTATCATTTCTAAGTTTTTCTAAAAATACAGTTAAGTAGTTCTCCTATAAACATACTGTAATGATTCTAAAGCCTTGGATTCCAAGCTGCAGAAAAATTTAAGTATTGGACTTTTGCAAAAAATAAAATTCCCATCTTGCTGACAGGACTAAGCTGTCCTTCCTAGACTACAAAATACAAGACCACAAAGCTGTCATTCAGTTAGGATGGAAATATTAACAAACACTTGTCTCAGATCAGCATCCCTTTGTTTGTGGTTTGGTATGAGCAACAGCAAATATTGCAGAGTAACAGGAACAGCTGTAACAGAGTAACATTATTTAGTACACTAGAAAAGATGCAAAGGAAAAGTACCCAGGTAACTGTTATGTAAGTGTTTTAACTATCCTCCCACTCTTCTCCACCTGACAGCTTCAGAAACATGCCAGAAGAACCAACAGTTCAATGTGGATTTGGTCTTTACCTTCTTCAGCTTGACTTTAGGTCAGCTCTTCTTTTAGCTATTGTTTGCTCACTTTTCCTGAGCAGAGCCCTACATTCACAGACAGGTAAGTTTTGTAAGGCAGGTGACTAACTCCAGAAGTGGAAGTTGCATGCCCAAGTCGACTTCCTCTTACAGCAACTGAGGAAGGGATTCAACAGCTCCCAGCATGTGAAGCAGAACACCCCAGCTAGTTGTGACAAAACAGCAAATAGCCAAGAAGTACACAACCACCATGGTTGCTCTCTCTCACCCTCCTGGACTTACACACCAACTGGCAGCATTTGCACAAACATTTCTCTGGGATGATGGTTCTCAGCTTGAAACTCTACCTGAGTTTAAACACTTTACTCAAGTGCATGAGTTTCCTAGCTTCCATTTGAAACAAGGGAAAAAGGGGGGAAGAGTCACAGGAAATGACAAGAGCAGTCACTTTTGCATAATAGTCTAATGGTTACTGGAGTCACCCTGGAAAGAGAAGACCTCCATCCCCATGTTCCTGCCTTCCACTGACCAGGATGGAAGGCTAACCTGGATGAAACTGAGCTGATTAGCTGTTCATCTAAGATTACAAAAGCAAATCAGAGAGCAAATATGACAAGAACACTGCTCCAACATTAAAAGAGTTTTGACCCAACTCTCTCTCAAGACTGCTTATATATTTTTCATTAAGGGCTCATTGATTAAGTGCACAGAGAACATTATGCTGGGAGTTAAAAATGAGCTAACTTTGCTTTTGTGCTTAATACTTCTTGGGGTTCTTAAATCAGTTCATCTTATCTCCTCACCTGGTGCCAAGGTTTGACAGCATGCAAGCTACTCTGCTTTACTTAAGAACAAATATTCTACAGTCTTCTGAAAACTATTTCTTATCATATCCTAACAAAGAGGAACTGGCCCTTCAGCAGTCAATAGTATTGGTTACTGCTGACTGCTGACATTTTACTCAGACTGCAGGTTTTTTGAGAAGAGATAATATTTTCTTTTTTTCTGTTCTGTATTCATTTCAGTTCTGCATTTTATCACCAGCGTTCTAGAACAGCTTCTGTTGTGGTTATCTTGTTTGATTTTTTTTTTCCTCCCAACTCTTTTGTCACTCTCTCACTTCCATCTGTTTTGAAGAGCTATATATGAGCTTACTAAAATCTTTAAAATTTTGGTTTTCAATTGGAACTGAAAGAAGGGCAGTATCAAACATAGCTTTAAAATGGAAGCCAAATAAGTCTGGAAACCACCTCTAATTTCCCATC
This sequence comes from Haliaeetus leucocephalus, assembly GCF_000737465.1. Lineage (NCBI taxonomy): Eukaryota > Metazoa > Chordata > Aves > Accipitriformes > Accipitridae > Haliaeetus > Haliaeetus leucocephalus. The sequence continues at coordinate 18,443,430 of NW_010973284.1, forward strand.
CCACGTTCCTGTCATTAGCATGCACACGCACCCACATGCAAGTGTGTGAGTGAATTTGCACACGCTTACTTTGTCCCTCAGATTCTGAAGACTGCCAATTAACAGGGAGGGAGGTATACCTCTAACACTGATGAACAAATTTGTTAAGGCTGAAATCAGATCTTGTACTCACCTGCAGTTATGTTCCAAAATACTACATTACACATGATACTTTGCACACAGATCCTCACACCAATTACTGATAATATTCCTTAAGAGCTAGTACATAGACCTAAAATGACACACCAAGAAGGACAGCAGGCTTTAATTTCATCAGTACTAAATCAAAGCCAAATCTGGTACTCATTCCCATTTTTGCTCTGAGCAGTAAATCATGGAGTTCTTCTTCAATACTGATTTAATTTACAATTAGAGTTTTCCTAAATGTGATGGCTACACCCTATCTCACAAACCTCATTTTTAACCTTAACATGTGACATAATATGAAAACTGCTGACACAAATAATTGACTGCTTTATTATAAATAAGAATACTTAAAATTATTTTAAATGCCTCATAAATCCACATTAAGTCTACTTTATTGATTTCAGAAAAGTCATTTTATTTCCATAGCAATATTCCATAATCTGAGCACTTAAAAAAAAACACAACCACTTTTCTCAGTTTTAACTGTCACTGAAATATCCTTCATTTCAAAGATATCAAGAAATTATCACTATTCACTTTCAATACAAAGCCTCTTACATTTCAGCTGTCATTTTCAAAAAATCATACTGAAAATAGTGTTTCTAAGCAGAGTTCAGTTGCAGTGTAATAAGTAATAATTTCATCAATTAGCAGTATTCAGCATCCACTGAGAGTTCTCTCACTATTATTTTATTCATAGAGTCCTTTGTGGAAGTAGCATACTAAAAAGATCCATTTATCCTTCAAGGTTTTTCATAAATGTGTCATACATCTTAGAAAACAATTGGTTATTATTCTTGCTCAATCTAAATAACTATAATAACTTCCAGGTGTAAAACCTCTTTTTATACTTCCAATCTTCTTTACTCACATTATGGGTCTACATTTTTAATAACCTATTCTAACACTTCTACCTACTTTCACACATGCATTCTGGAGTTTTGCATGGATGCTAGACATGCCTGAATGGGAGGGTAGTCAGCTTATTGTTAAGAGCTGAACAGAATTAGGTTTCATAGAATGCCCTTCACAATCAAGGCAAAGCCAAGCATTTTATTATGAGGTAGATGCTAGTATAGATGCTAACAGTGCGATGGATGTTAAGGAAAATGCTGTGATTGTTAAATTCAGCAATAGCTTGCTTGCAGAGCCTATTTTATTTCTCCTTCCCTCTAGATCCTTCCACATACTTACCAGCCCATTTCTCCTCACCCAGAAGGACATGTCCTGCTTTCTGTCCTTTCATCTCAAGACTGCAAAGGGCTCCCTTCAGAGCACAATATTATCACTCCTTAATCAACTAATGGAGATGTGATTGGGCAGTATGAGGACCTCTCTCAAGGCTGGGTAGACAGCCCTGTGCAGACCGTACAGCACAACCAAACATCTCTGTCTTAGGAAACAGTAGCTCAAATTTCAGCGATGCATCTCCTACACAGCAGTCTGCTTCATTCTCTCCAAGTTGGTCAAATGTTTTGTTGACCAAGAAAACCCTGGCCATGACAGTTCATTCCAACATAAGAAGTTTCAATTTAAATAAGGCCTCTCAGAGCACAGCTAACAAAATCACAACAAAGAACCAAGGAAAGTGTGCAGCAATGTATTAAAAAATAAACTAGGTACCACAACAACCTATCTGAAAATGGCACAGAGTCCAATCTCCATCATAAATATAAACCTAATGACATTGCGCATATGACTAATACTTGAAAGAAGTACATCATTAGGAAGAAAGATTAACTAACATCAAACTTTCAAAACAGCTTTCAATTTTTCCACCTCATTTCTATATTCTCAAAGTGGTGTGCACAGGTACATCTATTAAAAAAACTGCATACACCGGCAAGACATGTAAATCAGGCAGTTTGGCTGCCTGGACACTTCTCCCTTTAATTACATATATAATTGTTTTTGAACCTGAAATTAAAATGTCAGAATGCACCATGATTGCCTTTAACTGATGACTACCATCCCATCTAAATGGAAATATTTAGATTCATCACCTAGATATTTTTTTAATTAGCTTTCAAATGAAGTCACAGGCAAGCATGTCTGCCGTCTCCCATTCGCACTGTTGGTGTCAAGTTGAACTGGAAAGGCCAATCATTTCAATGAACTAAAATAAACATCATTTTAAGGTCATGTCACTTGTAACACTTCAGGCAGCAAATGTCATACTGGAAATAAAATTGAACCTTGGCTTGAACAAAGATGAAAGGTTTGGCATTTCAAGGACTTCACTGTGTTTATCACTTTAAATTTACAAATAAAATACCCGCATCACATTTATTAATATTTATCATACTAAGAAAGCTTTCTGAAACTGTATGTGTAAATACTGGAAGCATTATTAAAACCAAAATACTTTTATAGGTGGGTTTACCCTAATTTCAAATGGTGAAGTCTCTGCAAGACCTAAAAACACTCAAAATTCCACATTGGTTTAGTGAGGCATCTCCAACCATGGTAAGAGACGAGATGTTTCATAAGGTTTAAGTATTTTGACAGAGGGCAGGAGTGAAATTGCCTAACTCAGTCCACAGTAAGAAAACAAGGGTGTTGAAAAAGTGAGTTATTTTGTTTGTTCTGAGACTACACATCAAAAGTATGGGTGTATTTCTCCCCATCCTCAGCATGAGCAATGTGAGCCAAGTACTGGCCATCTAAGGTTGACATTCTACTGCTATTGGACAGAGTAAGTCACCTCCCACCACTCACAATGCATGCTAATACACGGATGTCTAAGGGAATTAAAACATCTCATGGCTTTGACTAAGGCCTGCCGCTGTTTAATGTGGAACCTCCATTTACCCTAAGCCCTTCACAAATACACTTAGGGGTTTGATACAGAGATGCTAGTCATCCAGATGATGCATTTCCAAGGGAAATAAACCCCTCTTCTGTTGTAAGGTAGTTAGGGAAGATTACGCAGTGCTTTCTGAGCCGTCTCAAGGACAGAGTACATATCAAAACTGCTTCATGAAGAGATTCTTGCATTTTTCCTGCTTGCAAGGAAAACTGGATCCCTTTGGTGTCAATCTGGGCTGAGAATGGTGATTCAACTACAACTTAACTGGGTAATAGCTTATGGTTTGGATAATATTAAGAAAAAACTCCTATACATATCTTGATCTAAACAGTCCCCAAATGTACTTGCTTTGGCATTTCATCCTCACTATGCTTCTAATTTTTGTTGTTGCTGTTGTTTTTCTCTAATGATATTTAAAAAAACTTGCCCACTTGAATTCTATGTTCTTTGCCATCTGCAACAACAAAAAAGATTTGGCTGCTTCTTGCAGCTGTAAGAGTTTATGAGCAGAAAAAAAGGAATTTAAAGTTAAACTTAAGACCTAGTTTGAATCACCTGTTATTTCATAAAAGAATACACCTGGCCAATTTGAAGGCAAAATGTTCTTCTTATTTCTAATAATCATTATTATAAGAAGAAAACTGGAAAATTTAGATCATTTCCTCCACTTCTTTACCTGTTTTCTCCCCTAGTCCCAATTTGACCTGGATATATCTGGGGGGTTTTATATTTACATTTTGAATTATGGCATTGCATTTGAACTGTATACAGACCAAGACGACAAAATGCCAACCAAGATCTGTGTAGCCGATCTCTGTTGGCAGATTTCACAATCTGATGCTCATGCACATGTAAAGACACCAGAGATTTATGCTGTGCTGATCTGCAAGAAGAAATCTTCCCTTAGTATACAAACGACAGCAAATGACAAGACTTTGAATAACATGCCCACACAAACGCCACCCTCTGAGCTTCTGATAAGACATTTATGGCCAAAGGTTTCCTAATCCCAAATGTTTGATTTCTTTGCCAAATCACATACTTGCCAACGTCTCATATAAAGGCACAAATTCTGCTCTTCTCAAAGGCGATGGCCCAGGGCAGGGAGCTGAGTGTGTAACACTGTACTGATGAAATAAAAAAAAGGAATAGAAATCATATGCTAATAAGAGGAGGGAGGTTGCCAGGCAACCAGGGAGGGAGAGAAAGCAGTTTTTGATTTGAACTCTGTGCTGTCAAAGGGTTAGCATAGCCAGAACAAACAGGACACATTCAATCCAGCTTCTCTGCAGCCACCAGGAATTTCAGCTTTTCTCAACATTTTAAGTAGATGTGTGTTCCCAACTCAGTGCCAGCTATGTTTGTATTCCCTGGGTCATTTTACTGGCACTGGAACACTGGCAAATTGGCATAGGATGGGATGGACAGTAGTTTTTTAAAAAGTGTCCATTTGAAAAGCAGCAGCATGTGCTTTCTGGTAGCACAAACTGCACCATGCATGTAAACTGGCTTGTAGGATGGAGATAGCTGTGCAGCCTTGGGTCCAAGCAAATCCCAGTCCATCTGATACAGCCACACCTCTCTCAGCTGCACTGAAAACTGTGTAAGTTCTGCCCTGCTGCTAGAATGGCACCCCTTCAAATGCATCTCAAAAGACTGCCCTGCACCACTGCACTGCACTCTTGTCACATCTGATGGGCAAAATCCTGCCTTACAGATCTCAGCTTCCTATATCAACATGTAATTTTATTTTCACAAAAGATGTGACACTAAGCAGAGGAAAGAATAAAATTCAAGTCCAGTCTACAACATAAACTCATCATTAATCCAATCACGTAACAAAAAGGAAAATTAATTTCAGTTCCTTCTTGTTTTCAGAGTTGTTAACTGCAGTGACAACTCGTAAGTCCCAGCCATGAGAAAAGGTGGGAGTAGCAAGTCTTATTTTAAAGACCTTCTTAAAATTTTAAAAATGTGGAAAAAATTGGAAGTTGAATTCATGAATAACATTAAAACTCAAAGGTCAAAGGAAAATGAAAAGCACAAGCATTGATTTTTTTTGTCCAATTTTTTCCAATTTTTTTTCCCCAATATATATTATGGAGGACTTGACTGAATCCCAATATATATTATGGAGGACTTGACTGAATTTCAGTAGTACAATTTAGCAGACTATCGGCAGTGGAGGCAAGACAGTACATAACTCTTTGAGCATCAACAGGTTTTGCATATACAACTTGAAAAGATAAAATGTTTCATACAAAAGACTTTCCTTCCTACTTGCCAGACCAGGTTTTAACCTGATGAGTAAATCATATTGTTCAATTCTCCAAGAAAGACATGATAATTGTGGTCTATAATCTTCCATGAGGCCTTAGTAATCATGCTATAATTGCTATTCCACTCATCTAAGAGTTTACTACAATAAAACCACTAAAACAACGAAAGAGCTTGAGAAATTCATTAAACAAAAATAGCTAAACAGGAAGTTTTGTTTCCTCACCAATTGCTCATCAAATGGCCCTAGGAAGACAGAGCCATCAATCTGGAACAGCCATCTGATCACCATGGCAAGCTATAAAGCAATAACTTTAAAAAATTCTACATATTAAAGCTTCGTTATGGAAATTCAAACAACTAGCAGGTATCTACAACAGAGAGAGACACTGTAATAATTGGAGCTTTTTAAAATAAAAGTTTAGCCTAGATCAAAGAAAGCTAGCTTCAACTATTTATTCACATAACCATTGCTTGACAGTTCTGCGAGCCACGCTGACTAGTAGGGTTCCTTGCTATCTTGCTGGAGGTTTCCTGTGTTTTTACAGTATTCTTTATTTTTCAATCTTTGCCCTGCTTCCCCCTTTAGAGGACACCAAGCTTAGCTCTCAGATGTACCTTCAAGGCACCACCTTTGCTACCTGCAGTCTTTCACTGTTCTAGTCCATTTGTATTGGGAGAAGAATAAATCTGACAAACGAAACTTGCTTACCTTGCTGTCATAGCCCATACTTTGTAGCACCCGCTAAGTATATATCCCACGGAAAGAAGAACTGTCACCGCTATCAAACCTGCTACTTTAAGGGGTATGGAAACTGCAGGTTGTACAATAAATCTTCCTTGAGGCTTAGGGGCACTTCCCAGGTGGCTCTTACATGCAGCAGGAAGTATGGCACAAGAAGTCCTGTTTCCCTACCTACCCAACGCTGGAACCTTGAGTTCAGGTGTGCTGTCTGCATCCTGGGTGAACTGCTCAAACAGGCTACAACCTCCTTCCACCTTCTGCGGCCTTCAGAGAGCAGTGTGTATCTCGCTGCTGAAGAAACTCAAAATCAACATGCCCATGTCTGCTATGCACTGAGGAACTCCTGGAGCCTCCTGTGTCCTCACTAAGGTCAGCACCCAATGGGCACAGTCTGGCCCTTAAGAAACACTCCTCTTCACCCTGAAGTTAATGTAGTTTGTAAAGCTTTTGTCCACAATAGGCAACAGCAACTTATTTATACCTGTAGATTACACTACAACAGTAATAAGAGTACAGTGCACAAGTGGCATAGCAAATGTTAGCTTTCTAAAGTAACACCAAATAAAGCTATGTGGATGAATTTTACAACAACTTTTCAAACAAAAAGATGTGATTTAAGAGCCATCTATACTTTCTAAAACTAAATTAAGAGAAAGCTTGACACAGTTACAGTGACAATGTTATGTTATATGTGAAAGCGCCACAAATTTACGCTGGTAATTCTCAGACAATTCCCAGATTGCTATTTCAGAACATGGCTCTAGCCCTTCACACCTTTCCTTTTATTCTCACAAGTCAGGCATCAGTGCTAACACCTAGAAACAGGTGTGACAGCATGCTAGGTACCCAGCTGTTGGCCCAGCAAGGAACTACCCATTCATCAACACCCAACTCCCCTTTAAACATATGCAATAGATGATTCAGAGGGACAGTTAGATCTGTGAAATGCCAACACACTCTCTTATCTACTGTAAGAATGATAATGCTGTTTCATACTAAGGTATGCTGGGGGCATGGATCTTAATTTACCATCAGTGTTTCAGGTTTGTGACAACAGTGTGGCAAAGCATCTCTGCTCTGCAGAGAAGCAGCCCTTACCAAAGAAGGCTGGGAGACCCACTCTCACTGTAGACTCCTCACTGTAGACTGCACTCACAGCTGTAGACTGGATGGCAAAGAGGTAGAACGTATCCACCACCCAAACATCACCAAATGAGATGACTAGAGGGACTGCAGAGAAGGACTGAAATGCAGTCAGAAAAACATAGCATGCAGAGTAAAATATTAAATAATGTAATTCAAGTTTGGGGTCATCCTGCATGAACTCAAGAAACTAAGTTAAGTTTCTACTTAACACTTCACAGTTTTGCCATTCATTAATTTCTGAGTACTTGATCTGACAACTTTAATTCTTTAAAGAATCCTGAAATTTCCAAGAGATATAATTATGTATGGTTTACATACAATGATAATGATAGTAAGGAATCTGTTAAAAAAAAAAAGGAAGGAAAAAAAAAAAGAAGGCTTTCTTTCCCAGAGTATCATTGGGAAAGGTACGTATGAAGCCTGTAAACACTATCTGGAATTTGAATGTACATTTAACACGGTCTCACATTACAAGTTAGAAAGGGAATGCTGTCTTCATACTGTAGGTTTCACAATTTTTTATAAAGATCTAAAAGTGCAATAAATAAAAAGCCAAGACAAGTCCTTGCACCATACATCCAAGGCAAGTACGTTCACCTGTAGCTATTTTGGAATGGGCTTTCTTTCCTTTTGCTTAGAGTTTCTGCACCCAAGGAATATTATCGGCATGTTTTGATATAGAGTTGACCAGATTCAAAAAAAGCCAGTGTTTGGGGTTTGTGGGCTTGGCAGTAGTTTGGGGTTTTGGGGGGATTTGGGGGGGGGGGGGGGTTAACACTAACATTTTTTGGAGAAGACCCTATATTTTAACCACAACACTCCTAGTCTTCCACAATTTAGAAAGCAGAACAAGATTATCTATGTAATTTCTTTATCTTCTTCAGTTAGGCCAAAAGATTTGCTCAGGAGCTGAAGCTGCTGCCTAAGGCAACCAAGGGGGACAAGATTCCTCAGGGACAGCTTCCTGGAATTTTTCTTTTTTTTAATAACTTGGAGAATTGGCTGTGATTTTAGCTACTTCTAGCACAGATTCTTGGCTCCTCTTTAACCAATGACATCAGTCTTTTTATACAGCCTTAACTATCTAAATAAATGTTAAAGTAGTACCAACACTCCAAAGGTCATATTTAATATTTTAATTATACAAACTATGTTTGAGATGCTAATCACTGAGATAAGTTTCATGAAATCATTCATTTAGTTTTTCTACTGTAGCCAAGGAAGTGACCAAAACATTCAAGTTGTGCTGCCAGTGCTCATGTTGATAGACTTCTCCACTGAACAACCAAATTTTTTAGAATATTTATCTATAAGAATATAAGCTTAGCTAACATGCACTTTCTCTACTTCAAAGAAAAAGATAAAATACATTTTTATTGAAAAATAAAAATAAAATGTATTAAATACACCACTTTTTTTTCCCAAAAAATGTCCGGGGGGGGGGGGGGGGGGGGGGGGAGAATATTTGAAAACA
>NW_010973284.1:18452076-18453689 GCF_000737465.1 Haliaeetus leucocephalus
GGGGGGGGGGGGGGGGGGGGATGGGGAGATGCAATTAGACTACCAGTAATTATTGATATATTCTTCTAGGAGACAAATCATACAGTGACTAAATTTATTCGAACAGATGGGGAAAGGACAATGCACTTGGTTAGAAGTAGACTGCCTTGATTTCCTTGCTAATTTAAATGAGTGCTGAAAACAAAAACACAGGAAGATATTGACCAAAGTTTCTATTTTCAACCTGACAGTAAGGCAAACACTAGTCTTTTTCAAAATCCACCAGTTAGTCTTCCAAATCATGTAGTGCTGCATACTATTACCAACACAATCCTACAATAATATATTGTTCTTTGAATCTGAGTCATACATATCAAGAAATGCAAAACAACATAGTCCCAGAAATATTTTGCATTAAAAATCAGAGGAAAATACTCAAAAACCTGTACTGACAAAATCAAACTCTTTTAATAGAAAAATGAACTTCAATACTTGAAGAAAAATGCCAGATTGGCTGCTCTGAAAACACTGACCTGGTAAAAGGCAGACTAATGATTTCATACCACAGTGCCTCCCTAACTGCCAGGAAGACTTCTACGATAGTTCATTCTTCCCATGAATTCCATGTTTCAGTTTTATCAGAGTATCTGTAAGAGCATTTCTGGACATTAGTTACAGATTGAGCAGCAGCTCAGTTAGGAAATGGACTGGACACAAAAACTCAATATGAGAACTGATGATAAAATTCAGTCACAACTGACCTAGAGGTGTATTCAAGCTGCTGCTGTGCACATTTGCGCATTATGACTGGGCCGTCAATGAGCTGCAACAGCCTATCCTAAACCTAATATTTTAAACTTCAAGGTATACCACAGCAAAAAGTTGTGTCAGGCGGGAACAAGACTGTCAAACTACAAGCTGGTTTATCATCACTTTGGTTTTTACTAGACTCTCTGAAAGAGCTGAAGCTTACAGCCAAGTGCAAGGTCCTGTGAACAGTGGGAGAAAGCTACCTTGAGTCCCAACCATGCAACCTGGCTAACATCAGCAGTTCACCAGATGTTACACTGCACTAGCCTTGGTCCCACTCCACCTCACCTCCACCTTGCACCAGTCCACGTCTGGACCTTACTTCCAAGCTCCCAGTCCGTCCTGCAGCAAGGAATGTCATGCAAAGACGTTAAGTGCTACAGGTACTGCAAGCCACTTGCCGCAAGTGTGCTACTCCTGCCATCCTGCTCAGCATCCCATGCAACTGTTTTACTCCCAGGAGACACAGTGCAGTACGTCAGCTCAGCTTGGCCCACAGCAGGACAGTGAAGAACTGAGGGCCTGCACGCCTCCGACGGCCCACAGGCAGCTGAGGGTCACTGAGACCAAGGCCGTGAGGCGCTGTGCGAGGGTCCGGCCTGGCAGCCTGAGGCACGTGAGGCCGCCCAGGGCCTCCTCAGGCCACGGCACCCGAGCAGGAACCCTGTTAGAGCCAGGAGGGAGACCTCACCGCGAGAGACGGGGCTCGCCCAGGCCCAGCCCTCGACTTCGCCGGCGGGGAGTGACAGGAGGCGGCGAGGGGAAGGGGAGGGGGGGCGCCGGGCACCGCCCCCTCACGCCCCCACACACCCCTCGGCCGGGCG
>NW_010973284.1:18453729-18454195 GCF_000737465.1 Haliaeetus leucocephalus
GAGAGCCGGAGCGGAGCCTCAGGCCGCCGCCCTGGAGGCCACCCCCGACAAGGGCTGCGGCTGCCCGGGCGGCAGGCCAGCCGCCGAGGCCGGGATTGGCTCTGCCCGCGGCCGGTCCCGCGGTGGGGCGGCGCGGCGGGGCGAGGCCCCGGACGCCGCCGGCGGGCAGCGGCAACAGCGGCGAGGCACTTCCTGACGCAGCCAAACTTTGCTGGGCGCTCCCGGCCCGCGCGCCGCCGCCGGGCAGAGCCCCCTCCCCGCTAGCGACAGCTGCACGTCCCGGCAGGGCGAGTGGGTACCTCAATGTCCACCGGGTCCCGGCTCAGCACACGAGCCATGGTGTCCGCACCGCCACCGCCTTCCCGCGGCTCCCCGCAGTCCCAGAGTGGAGCGGAGCCGAGCGCGGGAGGAGGCGGAGCCGCCAGCCCGGACAGCAACGCCCAAGTGGGCGGGGGCCCCCCGCGCC
>NW_010973284.1:18454205-18454418 GCF_000737465.1 Haliaeetus leucocephalus
CCGGGGACGGGGCAACGACCCCGGCCCCGAGGCGTCCCGCCGGCGCTCACCTGTGGTACTGCGCCTGGAGGAACTGGAACTCCTCCTTGATGCGGTCCAGCGACTCCGGGATGGTGAATTTGAAAGGCTGGCCCGCAGCCTGGTGCGGGGTCTGGCGCGGCGGCGGCCGGCACGGGAGAGAGAGGCACGTTCAGAGACAGCGCGGCCGCCCCG
>NW_010973284.1:18454774-18513032 GCF_000737465.1 Haliaeetus leucocephalus
GGGCGGCCCGGCGGACTGAGGGGACGCTTGTCACCGCGAGGCGGGAGCGTTCCCGGCCCGGCACCTCGGCGCGGCCAGGGCTCGCGCCGCTTTGCCTCAGGCCCGTGGCGGGCGCCAACGGCCACTGAGGAGAAAGGACACGGCTCGGCAGAAACCCTCCACAGGGGCTTCACGGCACGCTCCCCCCGCTGGGAAGCGGCCCTTCAGCCGCAGGCCTCACACGGCACGGCGGTGGCACCGCCGCTGCCCAAAGGGCGGGCGTCCTGGGGCCCAGCCACGCCTCCGTGACTGGCCGCAGCACCCCTCGCCTGAGCCCACGGGCACTCGCCCTGTCTCGGTGCACGTACACACCAGAGCCTCCTTTGCCATTATCCTTCCCATTCCCCTTGGTAGAAGGGGAAGCCGGGACAGGGCCAAACCTCACCCTGCTTGTTTCTCTACTTCATGAAAATCCCACGAGAGGAGCCTGCACACCAGGGCCACAGCCAATACCGCCATGGTCAGGGACATGGCCCCTCTCCTGCCCAGAGGCAGAGAGGCCCCTTCCCGGGGTTGCACATACACCTTCTCAGCATTACTGGCCTGGACTGTCCCTGAACCTTCACCCTGCTCTCCGTAGGGACAGTGAGCCTTCCCTCCGCCAGCATGTCCTCAGGAGAATCACCTCACCACAGAAGCCATCCTGCCACATGGAGTGCCACAAAGGCAAGCAGGCCAGGTAACACAGCCTCTGTGCTGCCTTAAGTTTCTCTCCTCCCAAACATTGCGATTGTTTAATAACACAAACACAATATTTATGGTATCACTGAAATAAACACTCCCAGTGCAACATGCCTACAAAGAAGTTCTGCCTTCCCTGCTACCTCAAAAAACAGAAAAAGCAATTATTCTCCATTTGAAAAAAAAAACCAAACCTATAACATCAGTTTCTAGACAGCACTTTCAAGTAGCTACACCTATGATCCCCCAAAATATGAGAGCTTTTCTCATCATTTCACAAGAATAGAAAAGTTTTAATTAAGACCAATCTTTGATTTTCCTATCTGCAGGCCAGGCAACTTCTTGGGTTTTTTCTCCCCTTCTCAAAAGAGAATCCCACATCTGGTCTTCAACATGCTCTTTGCAGCACTCCTTTTATCCAGTTAGCTTTCATTGTCCCTTCTTTATTGCAGCATTAAAAAGGATTTTTAAAAGGGCTTCCCACTTTTATTTGCTTTATAAAAAACACTTTTTCAGGCAAGTAGCTTCTGGACACCAATGACTCTTTGGGTGCAGTAGAGAATAGGTTTGCCTTTTCTCTTCTTTTCATGTCTCCAGAGAGAATGCCTCTCACAGAATAGCATGGAAATTTTTCTTTGCCTTGTAATTATTTTATTTCTTTCCATCTCTGTAAATGAGCACTTTTGAGATGCCCAGTGGAGATTTTGTTTCCCTTGTAAGATGTGGAGAAATAAGGTTGTGGTCTTTCGTGTCTCAAGTGAGAGCTGTGTTTTCTCAAGTCTCTGCTTCAGCACTATCACATAACAATTCTTGCTGATTACAATCACCCATGCAAAGCAGTTAAAGTGTTATCAAGAAAATCAGAAGCAGGATCCCCAGCATTTCTAGTACTTGTCTCTAACAAATCCATGAGTCTGGTTTGTTTCTTTGATATTAACATTGCTGAGCAGCTCAGTGGTCTCTGGTGCTAGCTGGGGAGTTTTCTAGTTGCATTTGCTCCTGACCTACAGCAGTATATTGACTATACAAGTGCATTAGGCCCATAAGTCATTTTCACAAGTAATATTGCCATGTATATGAAATAATAAACTGCTTTGTGTCCAACCATCTACAGCTTGCATCCACTTGTTCTAAAGGAGCAGTTACATTAGAAGAGACTAGCAGCAGTCACTGGACTTTCCAGTTTCATTCTGTCCTGTCAGGTTTTCAGCTATTACAGATAACACCCTTTTGAAAAACCTCCATTTCTTTTGGAAAGTGTCATCACACACATTTTCTCTTTTGCTCTGCAGGTTATAAATCCTTGGTTACCCCCATGTTACCTACCAAGCCAAATGAAACCTGACACCTGTAGGATTTTTGCCCTATGGAACCAGTAAATAGTAACACCATTTAAATTTCATAGAAGTAGGGTTTTTACCTCCAAATGAAGCAGGACTTATTCTGCCAATAAGTACAGGTCAGAGAAAGGGATTCAGAGACCTAACCATACCCTGCCTTACCTCAGAATTTGTGTTTCTTGGTAGAGGGGGCTCCTTTTATTTCCACTGCCACACATTTCTCCTGGGGATCAACTTAGTGTCTGCAACCCATGGCAGTCAGCCAGACTGTGTCAGCTTGCTGCAATTGCCAGCTTCCCCAGCAGTTCGGGAGGGCTGGCCTTCCTTGGATCACCCATCTGATCTCTGGATTCTCAGCTGTGGCAAATAGCGCTCTTATCAGCACTGAGCATCTGTACAGCTGAACTTTGTTTCAGGAAATAAATGAGCAGAAACAGGGAGGCATGCATAACATTCATCAGAATACAAGTACTCCCACTTTTCTAAAGCCAAACTTATGAGAAATTTTAATAAGAAAAGTGTTATGCAGCCTAAATATAGCTTGGGCTTTTTTCCTGAAGAAGTGCTAAGCCTGACTTTTTTAATTTTTTTTTTCCTTCCCCCCAGCAGGGTTTTGACAGTAGCAGAAACAGAGCAGTGATGCTAAAGGCCTAACTTCCACTTCTGGCATGAAATGCTGTTGAGGCTTGGTTGAGTTACAGGCTTTTGAAAATTGCCATTAACTTTTTTTCTTATGCTCTTCAGGTAAAATTTGCTCATATGCCGAAGAAATAATTGCACATGAACTTTCTCAGAAAACCTCCAGGCACTCACTGCCACCACAGCGGCAACAGCCTTGTGCTGGGAACGGCTGCCTCACTGGGAGGGCAGAGCAGGGTGGCAAGCAAGGTCATGTCCTTCAAATTCAAATGGTTCCGGGAACACGACCTGCAATCTAAACCAAAAGATACCTCCTCCAGCCACTGCAGTAGTTAATCTGCGAGTTTAAAGGGTAAACTGTAAACTCTGGAAGTCCAGCATTCAAATGCTAGCAGTGATGTATTACAGAGCCTAGAGGTCTCAGCGTACTGACATATCATACAAGCAGCTCCCCACTTTTTCCTCAAAACTGCCCCGATTCACATCAGTTCCAATACTAGAAAGACAGGACATTCCAGACTTTAATTTGCTGTGCAGTTGTGACTGGTGGGCAGTCATTAATCACACACTGGTTTTATTCCAGGACCAGTTTCCTCACACATAAGAGTGAGGGTTACAGTCTCACAGCTAGCATCTCCCAACATCTGAATGCAGATTTAGCAATCCAGATTACTCATTACACTTAAGCAAGTTCATCTGTCAAATTCAGGAAAGCCTGAAGTGAACCCAAGTTGGTTTTTTACCTTCTTCGAGCACCTCACTATGACAGTGCACAGATTTACATTTGAGTTATTTGCTGCTCCTGCCCTCTCAGTTTGGCTTGTCAACTCCCAAGTGCAATTGTCAAAAGGTGATATATCCAGTATGCAAAGGGTCCAAGAGAAATGGGATTAGCAAGAAAATGCCATGAAGATGACAAGCTGCTTCTGAAGGCTCCCAACAGCTTCTCAGATGTTAGTCTGATTTCTTTCCCTTACGCTAGGAGTCACAGTAGTAGTGATGTTGACTTTCCCAGGACAAGGCAAATCACTATTAAAGTTGAAAGAAGTAGCTCCACTGATTCCGATGCCAGGTTCATCAGCTCTGAAGACATCCGTGTTGCATGTCTTTACTGTACTGATGTCAAGGAGTAAACAAGTGTATCCACATGAAAAAGTTGAAGCGTGAGAGGGAAAGGTTTTACTGTACTGTTTCCAAAATATCCCTAAGTGAAGAGCCATAGAGTAACTATGCCATCCTTTGTCCTCCCTCATCCCAATCCAGTCCAGGGGGACTGGAATTCAAGAGTTAACTTGGAAAGTCTTGCTCTCACTACCTCTCCCAAACAGCAGCATTGATGTTGAAGTATATAGTTACAGCTTTATGCATTTCTTCACCAATTTAGGGAAAATGCTCAACTTAAAACATTCACATTAGTGAAGAAGTTTACCTTGCTTTTCTAATCTGCTTGTTTACAGTTGGATTTGCAGTACTCTTCAGAAAGAGTAGCTACACAGGATAACACAGGATATGCCCCAGTACAGGAGTACAAATGCACTTTAAGTGTGAGATATACACAATTATAAATTCTGTTAGAAGGAAACTCTGACCATTACTCAGACATAGCCTTTGGGCATGGAACAGTAAAGCGCAAAGAGATGAATAAATAATATAAAATGGCCACCATGTGAGCTTTGACAAGTGTCCAAATGCATTTTAAACTAAAATGAACTGTTTAGTGAGTCCACTAATTTATTCCAGCCATCTGTGTCAGTGTAAACAAAAGCTTATCTCCTAAACTGCTTTATAATTTTTTACATGTAGCAAGGACCACAAGTTTCAACATGATCATCTTGGGGAAAAAAATTAAGCAAAAAGAACCCACATATTTTCACACCACAAACATCTTTTGATAACCACTATTGTGCAATTCAAAGAAATATTAAAAAGTAAGACTTGTTTCTGGCATAGCATAATGTTTTCCTATCTAAATGCCACCAAATGTTTCTTTAGGATATTTTAGGGGATGGAAAAATCTGGCTATTTTTTTCCCCCTCCAGTGATGACATCTGTAGACAAATCCTATATTTATTACTAAGCTTGAGAATCACTAACTTGATGTCCTGGGTTTGCACTGGTCCGAGAGCCTTTTCTCTGTATGTGCCTCAAATTATTTTCAGTCTCAATGTGCTTCTCATGTTGCTGGACCTTAGCTAGGTAGAATAGTGAGGAAATCTGAGTGTTTATGAAGTATACACATTTAGCATGAGTCTTCCCTGGATAAAAGCAATCACAGATCTCACAATAAGATGGGATTTTGGACCACTGAACCTGGGGAAGAGGAGGCTGAAAGTACTTTACAGGAAGAATATGTTGGACTTAATTTTAGAGATACTGAGCAGCCACTCAGTTTCAGACCAAATTATCCCTTTTGGACAAAAAAAAGCTAATCTGCTATAGGATTTGAAAATTTGAAATCACTTAGTTGCCTCTGAGACATCTCATGGTTGTGGTGGTGGAAGGGGTGTCACATTCATCTTTCAGCCCTGGGTGTTAGAAGCAAAGGGTGCTCCTTTCCAGACATACACACCTCTGGGACGGGAGGAGTGAAAAATAAGTTTTGTTTTGAAGGATCAGACCATTTGTGCTGAGCCCTGGTATAGTGCATTATTTGCATCTTCTACATTCCCTGTGGCAACAAGATTCTGACAAGGGTGAGGTCTGCCTTTTGAATGAAACCTGGTTTGAGCCATTTCACAGTGCAGCAGTGAAGTAGGACAAAATGATACTGAGTTCACCTGAGATTCCTTTAGATGTCAACTGGCTGGTGTCTGTGCAAACTGACCTTCTAACCCTCCCTCCCACGTGCAGAGGTGGTTTCCAAGCCTCCAAGAAGTCAGACTGCCAAGCTATTAGAGAACGGGTTTGCTACATACCTAACTTCTGGCAACAGCAAGTATTTCTCCATTCAGGTAAACATTAGAGATGGTGACTTACTGCCTTGCCTATGACCATGCAAAATTAGCTACTTCTGTGCTTACAGTTTCAAAGGGAGGCACGCAGTGAGATCAGAGGAAGATCAGCCTCTAAAATAGACAGAGACCACAAATATATTCACTGAACTATTGGTATGAATTCACCCCTTCCAACAATGGCAGAAGCATCAGCAGGAGTTTGTTTTGTTTTGTGGGTTTTTTGCAGGGATTCTGCAGGTGTCTTGCTTTCCAGAGATACTGACAAGGTACAAACTGGTCTCTTGAATTATTTACAAAATACTACTAGTATTTACTATTTGTCTCTATAGTTGCAGCATAACTGGTTTCAACTTTGATAGGTTTTCAAATGCCTCACAAAGCAAATATTTGACAAACAAGACGGCTACTGTTTGCTTTTTTAAATAACTATTTTGTAAAGAAAAACTACCATCAGATTAACATCCTTGAAACAAACTGTTAGTGTGTTTGGATTGTTCTTATTTAGTAGTTCAAAAAGGAACAAACAGGTTTGTGTTTTCCTAAAAGAAATATAATAACTGATGGTAACTCAATGCCCCTTTAAGTAAATGCAATTAGTCCTTTGTCTCCGCAATACATCCATTCCTCTCATGGCTGAAATCCTAGCCATACTTAGTAATGCCCAATGATCAGCAACAGCAGTTTTAGGCTAGGTTAGTACCTTTTTGACAGCTTTAGCTATGCCCTGTGATGAAACAAAAAAATCTGACAGTCATTGCAGAATCTATTATTAAAGTACTAATGAAAGCACTACAAAAGAAAAACCATAGCAACTGGTAGAAGCTATATGCTAGCCTCATCATAAGTCACCTTGGTAGGCAGGTTTACCAGAGAAATCTTAGTTTTAACACTAAAGGCGAAACAAGAATGAAGAGTTACCTTGACTGATTTTGTAATGTGAACACTTTTCTTCTCCCTAGCATACATATAATGCATGACATTCCCAGAGGACTGTCTACTTGCTTGCTTAGAGATGACAATTTACAAGTGACATCAGTTGTTCAGCTATGTAAGAGCACATATTACTTTTATATTAACAGACATCTTCCCTTTTCGTTATTATAGTACACAAAAATTAAAACTTTTTCATGTTAGTTAAATACATACTGGATTGCTATCAAAACAGTGAAGCTTTCTCCTTCCACTAGTGCTCTATGTAAACACTAAACAGGACTCTGCACGTTTTTAACCCAACTCTTGGCATGCCTGCAAGTTGCTTCCTACAGAGTTCCATTTACTTGCAAACAATTCATTTACACTGTCTTGCAACTTCAGCTGTTGTGGCCATACACAAAATGAAATGTATTGCTCCTATTGCAAGATTGAAACACAGAGTTAAAAGGCTGTAAGTTGGAAATCATTTTCTAATAGAGGCTACTGTCTTCTCCAGGTCTTTACAGTGCTCAGTGCAATGGACCCAAACTATAACTTGGTTTTATAATAGTATTCAACAGCCGTCAACACTAACAGACACAGGTAATTAACTTGAATATTTTAAGCCAAGCAATGAAATATTGCTGGAGAAAAGCTGTTCTATGGTGCTTTACATTGCATAAATAATTGCTGTAAGGTAATGTAGCGCTTGGGCTGGAAACGAAGTAGAAGCTCCGAAAGCACTAACCAGTACATTTTTTGCTCTGTAGTCTCCAGCAAATAGGGCAAAAACCAAAAACTTGACTAACTTTTCCTCAGGACAGTTCAAGGAAATTTCTCTTCCCCACCTTGCTATAGAGCTGACTTTTACCCGGGACGTATACACTGCATAGAAGAAAGCCGATTTCCACTTACAAGTCTCACACGTGGCTGTAGCCCCCAATTGTTGGTATAAGGCAATTGGTAAAGACTATCCACAGCCTCAGCGGTTGACTGGAGAGCAGATGCTCAGATAATATAAATGACCTGTGGTACAACCCCATGTCCTTGCTAAACTACTAGGCTGATGGCAAGCTAGTCATCTGTCTTGGACTGTTTTGAGCAAATTCCTGAAGCCTATTTCACCATTTCAGAAATAGCTAACTTTACAATCAGCAACAGTTATTGCCTTCTTGGCAAGGCTGAAATGAATAGGAGAAATTACTTCCTACCCAAGGTCCCTGCAAAATATGGGCAAGACGTTAATTCACTGCCACCCTAGCCTAAGGTAGCAGTTGTCAATAGGACGAACAGTCTGCATCATCATTTTCTCTCTAATTTAATCAAGGTCATATTAGATCACTACATCAAATCAAGCAGAGTCAATTTGATTAAAAAAAAAAAATCTGAGCTAAACCAGTTTCCTTCTGGAAATTAACCCGTTATCACAAACCTTATCCATCAATGGAGACCATCTTATTTACTCTGAAAATCACTACTGCTATAGAACACACACCATGCTTTAAAAAATAAATCCTCTCCCATCAAATAAAACAAGATTGTCTAATCTCATGCCTAAATTTGTGGATTTTGATCAGATTCAAAAATTTAATTCTTGCTTTTATTTTTATTTCCTCCAAAACTGTTTCTTCCACCTTTCTCTTCTTCTGTAGCTACCATTAGCCCTGTAATACCAGTTGACCTTATGACAGCTTTTCTAGACAAACATCTTGCATACACAATGTCTTCACTTCTTTGGTCATCTATTGTTTTACATGTTTGGGGTATTTTTGCCTTATATTATATTTAAGTCTCACACAGGAAAACAACAACTTTCATGGAATACTGAAATGTATGCCTAACAAAAATGTACTGTATTATGCTGGGTGCTATTTACCTCATGCAAGGTTAGATCTTAAAAAAAAAAGTCATGGTGTTTGTGGAGCTGTCCACTTTTTACACAAAAAAGCAAAGTAAAAGGTTTTGTGTTTTCTTGCTGGTGGTTTTGTTTGGTTTAGGTTGTTTGGTTTGGTTTGTTGGGGCTTTTTTGTTCATTTGTTTTTAAGATTATGTCCAGTAGAGCTCCTTCCCAAATTTGTACCAGTTATCACTTTTTTCATTGCAGCACCTACATGTGCAAGATTTTACTCTAACTGCATAGTAATCTATTGCTATGGCAACTTTTGGCTAAACTGCATTCCACCTTCCTGCAGAATGCCTGCAGTTAGGTGGTGTACTACAGCCACAACAACTGGCTGGAAAAGTGTGATCTCCACATGGCTGGGACTCATGAAGGGAGAGAGGTGCACAGACAGAGTCCTTTTAGCCCACACAGCAAATTCCAGCTTCAAACATTCCAAAAACTTGAAGGATCCTTCCCACATGCCTCATAACACCTACATCAATAGCTTCTATAGCCAAAACATTTTTTTTAAGCTTGTCAAATACTGACAATAAGATCATATATATATGCATACTTGTCATTTCACACTTATTGCAGAGAGAACCTATATCACTGTCACTGGATATATTTGCTATAAGCCTGAAAGGAACAGAATATCATAGGGTTTAAAAGGCCTTTTTGTTTTTAATTTTTTTCCTCAATCACAGAAGAAATTAATCGTCATCATATAAATAAAGCTATTGTAAATACCAAAGCCAATGGATCTATGACAATTAAGATTGACTAAGGAGCTCCCCCCACACACACACAGCAAGACCTGCAGTTGAACCACGTTGTAACAGACTGGCTAGCCCATCTGTTTGTTACGCTTGTTTGTTATTCTCCCATCATATACTTAAACTGTCAGCTCTCGTTCTGGGTTATATGCTTTGCAAGTACATACCAGCCATTTAAAGATGATGAGCTCTCCCCACCCCACTAAAGCCATGGTAACACAATTTTCCTTGGATCTGATTTTGCACTGCTTGAGTAAGTTGACACTGAGCAAGTACTATGCACTACACATATAGGTTGTGATCTTGCAAGGGACAAGCCTTGGTATCAGCAGGATGAATTTGAAAGGATGCAGAGTGTGGCAGAGAGACATAGCTGGCTTTACTTCTTCCAGTAACACTTTTTTTCCTAAGTCTGTACCTCTATCTCATACTACTTCCACAGAACAAAATTAAGAGGGGACTAGCAGACTAGAAATATTTATGACTAAGTGTAACCTCAAAGTGTTTTGGAGTAGGAGTAATACACTTGGGATAACAACTGCTGTAAGTTCTATATAGACCTGTGAATTTTGGTAAGCTGTATTGTAGGGTTTCTTTTTTTTTTTTCCCTTTAAGGTTGAAATAAAACACTCAGCAAAATCAAAAATACATAGAATCCCTTTGGCTCAAACATATTTGGTTGGAGGAAAACATAGTTTGCCATTTAAAATTTCTACAACTTAATTTATTTTTTAATATACAATTTAGGGCTCTATCTGCAGATTGTGATTTTTAATTTCAGAATCAGTTACGTTATTTTTGCTATCTACCAACTACAAGAAGTTATATTTTACTGCCAAGATACTGTAATGAACCACTAGTTCAAGATTTGAAAGTGTTTATACCAATTAATTTGTAATTCCTTTCTGCGCATGGTTAAAGGGATTTTACTTTTTTTTTTCCCCCAAAGCATATCTAATATTGCAGAAAGTCTGTCTAGGTGTTTGATGATAATTAGCTAGAAAATTAGCCTGCTAGAAATGTTATTCATCAAAATACCATGGAGTCCTGGGAAGATTGCAGACCTCTGTTGCAAAGTTTCTCAGAGACAGGCTACTTGGTTACATCAGGTTTAAATTACATAAAGTATTGATTAAAGTCTTTCTCAATTAACTATCGCCAACTTAAAAGGTAAATCAGACTATTCATGTGCCTGTTATTTCAAGGGAACATTTAGGGCCAGATTCTCAACTATGTTAGGGCTCAGTTGTACTACTCCACAGCAGCCCAGAAAGGCTGCTAACTAAGGTAATAGTTGCTATTCTACCCTGACACTGCAAGCCTCAAAATATGGGTGCGATTTCCCCATGGCCCAGATTTCCTACTGACATAGTGCCCATCAGCTGTGCCTTGCCTCATTTGTAGCAGCAGAAAAGGAGGCAAAAGAAAACATTTATACACAAGCTTAGCATCGGGGAAATGAGGATTAAAGCTTCTTCTACAACTTCTTCTTTCAGGACTACAGCATGTGCTCTGCATTCTCCAATTTAAACACATCTAGTTTAGAAAGTATTTCATTTCTGTACGTCAAAAATTTCTATAAGTCTTCCAACATCATTATTTGGTCTTCTGTTTACTGAAGGTCATTATCTGTGATATCTGCTGTTTGCAAAACATAGTGCATGTTCATAATCAAGGCATTTATTGATGGCACTTTGAGGGGTTAATTTTGCCCAGTCATCCATAATTAGCTGCAGCAAAGCTCTGTATCTTCCAATAAAGAGATATTTAGCCATCCCAAGCAAGGGGGCAAATAGTTTCTCCTCAGATGAGAAAGCTGTTGCATATGGCATGAGTTCACCAAGATGCCCATTTGCATTAAGATGACAAGCCATCTTTCTGGATGACTCTAGATAGCCCTTGACTACACAAGCAGTCGGATGCCACCAATGTCAAGGAGTGCTTAGAAGGGTGTGCTGTATGAAGGGAGTTCAGAACATAATCAAGAACAGCCATTGCTATATCACAAAAGGTTCCTGTTAAGTAACCACTGAAACCACCAGTTAGAAGGAAGGGACCATCTCTAACCTTAAGATCAACTACAGTAAATGGAGGTTTAAAACCCAAAATACAATTTTAGCCAACAATTTCAATACAAACAATAGCAACGCATGCTCCTTGCAACACTTTCTCAAAAAGCCTGTGCACCCAGGCCTGTGAACAGCAAGTCCAATGTGCTGACAGAAACCTACTCATGGGACAGATGAAGCTGTACACACAGCAGAAGCTAAACTCATCACATAGTCCCTCAAAAGAGACCTTTAAACCTGCTGCAGACAAAGTCATAAACAGACTCTGGACCCATTTCTATTACTGATAACTTCACTGAAGACAGAATCGATTCAATTTGTTTCCTTGTTTTGATTTTACAGAACAGCATATGTAGTTTCATCACAATGTTTATCTGAAGTTCATCATATCTAAACTTCAAGGATTTGCATTTCTGCCATAAAAGATGACAGTGATACCAAATACAAAGACTGAAGTACTCAAAATATGAGTCTACTTGGGCCAAGTTTTAATATTGTGGCACCTTGATTCCCACTTGAGTAATTGACCATCTGAAGTTTCTACAATACAGATATCACTTCTATTATCAATATACACTCCACAGTAGGGTTTGTGGGTTTTTTTCCCCTTTTAAGGTTTTATAAATGGACTGTACTTCGTGTTCAGAACACTGATATTCTAAGTCAAACTATTTAGTCACAGGACACATCAGCAACATTAAGCCATTACATCTACTTATGCTCTTCCTACCTCCACACTAACAGAGCCATAGGAAGTTTTGCAAAGAAAGAAGTGTAGGAGAGTATATAAATAACCAGTGTGCCTTATGTTTTTCTTCCCAACTCTCTTCTAACTCTTTGCTAGAGGCTGCCACGTCTCCCCTTCCTCTTTTCATTCTGTTTTTACTACCTCTGAAAGTTAGTCAGACCTTTTTTGGAGTGCCACAAGCATACCCCTGAGGCTGCACATGGTGCTTTGGTCTAAGCTTCTTCCTTTAATACACCTTTCCCGTTGTTTTGTTATCCCCTCTCCCTGCCTCCATTCTACCACCTGTTCTTCATCCTCTCTTCTCACTTGCCCTTTTTACCATGTAGAGCTTTTGCTTTCAACTGTCACAGCAGCAGGAGCCTTTTTTTTTCTTATTCCTCTGTGATGAACAGTTTACATTTGAGTATAAACTCAATCCAGTTTTGTTAATTTTCAAGCATACTATGGCTGCTTTTGTAGGATTTATTTTAGTAAATAATGGGTCTGCAGGACACAAAACAGACTTTTAAACCAAAGTAAATCTTAAGATGTTAAGGAGAACAGTCACCTTCTGTCTGATTGATCCTGAGTCTTAGGGGATGGTCTACATCTGTTATGAGTTGGAATTATGTTCCTGCCTAGAGAAAAGCCAGAGCACTGGAAAAGACAAAAAAAACATCCACCCACCCTCTCCCCCCCCAAAAAAAACCAACCAAACTCATAACCAAACATCCTTCTGATAAAGATGCTTTGGATGTAATGAAATTAATCAAACAGCAATGCAGGATGCATAGCAGTCCTTTCCACCCAGTTTATCTTAGGTGGTTTCACAGTTTCAAGGTAAATATTGAAAAAAGGAAATACCCTAGTAGGGGGAAATATTTTTTTCTTTCCCTACCTCTGGGGATGACCACTAAGAAGTATTTCTTCCATATCAAGTTACTCTGTATTGCATTTCACCTTACATTATCTCGAGTGCTATATCAGGGTGTGAAGTTAACGTAGTGTAACACATGATGAACTTTTTTTGCTCCATAGGGAACTACAACAATACATGCTAAACTGTTGTTAAAAACATAAGAATTTGAGCATCTGTAGGACTTTGTTCCTTGTGATCATAATGCCTTAGCATGTTTCTTATTATTACACGTTCAGGAAAGAGTGAACTAGTCTTTTCTTTAGTAAGAGAAGGATAATCAAGAAAGCTAAAGTGATAAGGATGTAAAGTTAAGTGTCCAGCAGTTGAAAGTTGGCCTGTCTCTGGCAAAAATCAGTGCAAATCAATGCTAATTAAGAATTTGGCCCAATATTGGCAGGCAGAACCAGAAAATAAAGCCAAAAGACAGACTCATCACATGGACTTTCAGATACAAATAATACTCTTCATAAGTTAAAAAAGGAGAATAACTGTGACAAATAGGCATAGGCATACAAGGATACTGGTTGGTACAAAACAGAGTAGGTGATTCTTTCTAGTTTTGCAAAAAATACAACCATGTAAATACTAGTGAAGTGAAAGGGGAAACATTTTTTTTTCTATGACCTCTATGTTACATGCACCATAGAAAAATCATCACTCCTCTCTTATCAAAGGTATCAGGAAAGTTGAAAAAAGTGAGATCCCAGACTCTTTAAATCAGTTACAAAACTCACCTGTGTAATTAAGTTTTCTAAATCAGTAAGATTTCAGCAGAAACTAAAGAAATTATTAAGGAGATCCTAACATCATAGCATAGATCCATTATTCCTTCTAGTAACTTTGTGTTGGAAAAAGCCTTTAATCCAACAAGGACCTGTTCCTGCTCACCTTGAGCTCTATAAGCTTTTTGCTCCTGCTAAGCACTAATTGATTTCATTGAGAGCAGGTGATCTTAAATTAAGTAAATTTAGCTCCAATTCATGACCATATATGGAAATGCCTATCAGAAGCAGCAAGTGTTTCAGAATGCAGATTTGCTCTAACCTCACCCTCTCCTGGAGTAGAGTAGATGATATGACAGAAAAAGGAGCTTCCGCTTTTTTGTTGTAATTTTAGAATTACACAGCCCTCTGTGCTTTCCCCTTACAGCCTGCCCTTTGATCTAAGGGACCTTGGTTCAGAGGTTTGCAGGCAATACAGATCTTGCATGCGTACAATACAGCAGCTGCATATTCCTGACTCATCACACTTAAAGCAAATGTAGGCAGCATTAGGATAGATACAGGTAACTGTGGGAGTTTCCACCACCATGAGCCAGGCGAACACTGTTCTTTATGTTTTATTCCCAAACTCTACCCCCAGAACCCAGTGGAATAATGTGGATCGCTGTATCCCTCTATGGTTGTACAGAGGTAGCACCCATTGACTCTTCCTGCGTCTTCTTATGATCCTCATATTCATCATGCGTTGAATTAGATGACATGATGTGACCCATCATAATTTACTTCCCCTTCTATGTCTGTTTTTCAGCCCTATAAACAACATCTAAGAGTCCCTGTTTGCCATGTTTGTAATATAATAAATAAGACTAAAGTGTGAAACATTTTTAAGAATGGCAAGACTTTTATTTCATGCAACACAGCATGAATTATTTTACCAACTACTTGGTAATCTTATAGATTTGGCCGTAGTTGCACTTGTATAACCTGTACACCATGATACTAGAAATATCAACTTTTTTTACTCTTGCTGCTCTCATTGTGTCATAAAAACATGTGATCACTCAAAATTCCATATGTAGACTGGGCAGACAGCCCTTATAAATGTTATTCTTAGGGGGGAGTTTCATTTTTAGACACTGCATAACATGGTATTTCATGTGCAATTGTCTTCATGTCCATGGGATTTCAGAAGCACTCTGCCTCGCCTTCCGTCCACCCATCCTCCAAAGGATTGCCATGTGGTGGGCAATTGAGAAAGTTTTAGCAAATAATTAGGAGTGGCCCTGTGTGCCAGCACTTTTCCTGTATTTTGTTTTTTCATTTAGAGAATATTACAGATACACCATCAAGGAATGACACTGTTCATCCGGCATCTTTGGCATAAACAGAAAATGTGAATTAAGGCTTTCTAATAAATGCTATAAAATGGATTTCTTGAGCAGAATAATGTGTTATCTATGGGTAATTTCCCATGAAAGTAGAGACTATATTTCTGATTAGACATGGATATTATCTTTTCCAGTATGTTTCTGTCAATGCACTGATTCAGCAACCATTTAGACCCCAAGGTCAGGGCTGTTCGTAAGTCCCATTGATTTCAAAGTTGAATGTCTGCCCAAGATTAAACGCAAAGAGGAAAGCTTTCCTAAATCAATTTATTTAAGTCTGTATGTAAGTGTTCTGTTGAATCTGGGACTAAAGTCAGCAACAAATCAGGAAAGATAATGAGTTTGGGCCAAATATGTGTATTAGTAGCCATAACACATGTAATGAGACAAGGAACATCATTGTTACTTGGATTTAAACCAAGATACCGAAATGTGTAAGCTAACCAGATCTTTAACTTTCATTTCTTTTAGAGCTCTTAGCTTAAATCTAAATGGTGAGACAGCTTACATGTGCCTGTACACATTGGGGTGGCCCTTGGTTGTCTTCTGCCCTGCACCTGGATCTACTTCCCAGAGAAGTCACAATGTCAGCAGGAGGGACAGTGCCTGCCTGAGTTTCTCTTGCTAGGATGGTACAGAAGTTATACCTAAACTCCAGAGCTGAGAAGGGCTCTGGACACAAGAGCTCAGGGTTGAAATCTTTTGTTCTGTGCAGTGTCTTCAAACAGAAGTTTATTCTGAGTTTCTGTATAAAGCAAGTAGAAAGTCATCTTAACAAACACAGAAGATTATGAATTTGACAGAGCACAGTTTAGATCAAAATGGTTTTAATCATTACCCCCTGTTTTAATTACTGCTTGACACATTATCTCTATTGTCCTTCTACAAGTCTCTCTTGAATGAAATATTAAAGGCGAGTCACAGCTGAATATATATGCAGTCTAGAAAGAAAATGGCTTTGAACTATTTGAAATTATTTATTGTCCACATTTCTTTATGAATATTTATTTGCCGTAGTGAAAGCAATTCAATAAAGAGGAAACATGAGGACCAGTTAACTGAACATTTGCATACTCTAATGGTTAAGAAAAGGAAAAGAAAAATAATACAGTGCATTAGAATGGTGTTAATGCTGTGGTTCTCCTATTTCCATAGTTAATTTCAAATATTGCATGTGTAAGAGCAAAAAGCAATGGCCAAGACTTTTAGGAATTCAGATCCTGAAGAGGACATATATAAATAGCCTACAAATAAGTGCCCCTACCCTTTATAAATTCCCATTCAGAAGGAAATTAACATGTTTGTAGGGGTATTTTCAAGGCCAGGGTGGAGTCTATCATTTTGTTTCCATACTACTTCAGGTAGCTAGCTATGAAAGCTTGCTTTTTGCAACAAGCATACATAATCTAAGTCCTCATCTTGTCAGGACCAGGGATCACTCATTCCCTGACACTCCTGAGAGAAGCAGCAGGTATACATGGCCATGAAAAGGAGACGTGAGCACACTGAGTATTTTGCAGTGTAAAACCTTTAGTATTTAAGCACAGCTACATGTACCAAAACCAAGACCACACACACAGCAGAGATGCTGCTTTCCTTCACTCCTCAGTGGAGGAACAGAGATTTTCATGGTATGTGCCCTCATTTCACCCTGCTTGAATTAATTTCATCGAGCAAAAAGCACTATGTGTTAGACTTGGAATGAACTTTGTTCCTCAGAGCTTCTTAGCGATATTCTGATACCCAGTCACAGATGGGGCCTTGACAGATTTTGTACTGATTTTCATGATTCCTTTATTATTTATATTTTTTTAAGCAGGATTGTCGCTGCTTGAGAATTCAAATGCAAATGGAGATGTTCACAGGAACTGTTTCGTAAGGAAGCTCAGCTGGTTGGTTTTTAGAGCTCATAAGCTGAATAGTATTTGGAAAAAAGATAAACTTTGATATATAATAGTTCTAGAGAAGAATGGTTACAGTAGTAAAACACAAACTTTGGACAAATACTCTATGCCTCAATTTTCATTTCTTTGGAGCAAGAATGATGATAATAATAATATTTATTTATAGTAATAATTTTCATTATTATCTACCTGAAAGCTAGCTGGGAGGCTGATTTATTAATATTTTCAAATTACTTCATGATCCTCAACTAGAATTTGCCCTGAAAGTACTAAATATTATAATTTGCTCTGTATGCCTATTTCATTTTTCTCTGGAGAAAAACACACTTACTGTGTTGCTCTCTTTACATTTGCCTACATACCACATTCTAAAGTTCTAGCTGTTGAGCTTTTCCAGAAGTTAGTAACAGGCACATTTTACATTATTGTATTTTTTGCTTATTTCTCCCTCTTTCATCATAGCGTTTTACCCCCACCTAGATATCATGATACCTGACCTGGGGGTTTGTTATTGCTTGTACAGATACATGAGACCTACACTCGCTATTTATTTCCTTGTCTGAATTTGGAATTGACAATGTAACCACACATTGGTTCTCTGAGGTCAGAGCTCTCTTGAAGTACCATTTTAAATGTACTGTGAGCAATCAGGGAGTTTCTTTAAGTTACACATAGTTAGATGCTACCACATACTACATGCCTGATTATATTTGTAGGTATCTGAAAAGATTTTTTCTTCTGGCAGTTTACCAGGTCTTCCATTTATTGGCAAAAGTGTATCGGTTATTCACAACTGAAGATACCCAGATCCATTTCCTCTGGTTGTTATCTGTTGGATAGCTAGGCTCTAATGGCTAAAATCTACATCTACCAACATAAAAGCTGTAGGATATGGCACCGGTATCTTGTGGTTCCAATCAGCCTCCTGGCATTATAGCAGTACTTTTTATTTAACTGTATTTCTACTGAGCTTAGCCTGCTCGAGTCACGTGAGCTGTTTTACATATCATCTGCATTGTATATTGTGATAATTGAAAACTCAACACAGCCCGCAGGCAGTGGCACAACGGGATGGGCGTGGGCTGGGGCATAACTCAGAAGAATAAGGCAGGCAGGCAGCAACAAGCAGGGAGAAGCCAGCCCCAGCAGCGTCCCCGCCAGCGGCCGAGCTGGGTCAGGTGTCGGGCAGCTGGGTGTCCCGCAGCACGCGGGCAGCTCCGGGAGCAGCAAACACCCAGTGCCGCGATCGGGGGAAGCGGGACTCGGACGTCACTCCGTTTGCCGTCGTGGGGCCAACGTCTGGGAGCACAGAGCGTAGGCAGGGTCCGAGGCTCACCTGGAAAATCACACGGACAGATCAAAACCAGATTCGTGGCCATGTGCTTCACTGATAGCTCCTGTCCTCTGCACTTGCCCAGCCCTTTGCAGGGTGGCTCCTGTTCCTGAAACATCATCTAAGCCAGCATTAGCAAAGAATGGGCCAGATAATTTTTTCTAGTGTTTCAGAGGTGTAACATATATCAATAAATGTCACTTGCTATTTGAATGCTCGTAATAAGAATTAAAACAAATTACTTAAATTAAATTACTGGAGTAGGGCACAGTATTTCTTCCTATTAGCTTATGCGGAAAGAAAAAAATGCCTGGAGTGTAAAAAGGAGACAAGAAGAAATAATGAGAAAACAAGTTGTGGCATGAAGAAGAGAAATATTTCTTGCCTGTCCTCTTGGCTCTATCTATGAAGATTTCATCCAACAACCTCAGCCAAAACTAGTTAGCAGGTGATTTGTATGTCTGGCTGGTGGAAGGTCCAGTTGTCTCTGGGGGGCTGCCGTGCAGGCAGGAGGGTTTTCCAAGAAGCTGACAAGTAGGTCTCTGCAGTGGGAGTCATGAGCTTTTCACATGAGCAGGACACCTGAGCTGATGGGACGGTTTGAAGGAGTTAGATGTAGCCCTACCTTGTAGCAGCAACCCCAGAAGTTGCCGATGTTAGATTGTCCCCACAGACTGAATATCTAGAGCTTTCCATGGGTCATTTGGCATTGCGAGGAAGGAAGACGAGCTAGTTCAGGAGACTCAAGCTGGACGGTTGTAACATTGAGACAGGTTGAAACACTCCACTAGTTAGGCTTTCCCTTAAAGGCATGTTTTTATAAACAGATGTCTAAAAGCCCCCAGGGGAGCAGGTCAGACCAGTTCCTGCCCTCCCTGTAGCTCTGGCCTTTGCTCGGCCTTTGCTCTGCACTCTCTGCCCAAATTCCCCAGCCACAGCAGCTCTGCTCCCCCAGCACCCTGCCCACAGCTGGGGAAAGCCACCGCTGAGGCCCCACGAGACTCCCCACACCTCATCACAGGGCTTCATCCTGCCCCGGGCTCTGTCTGCCCACTGTGGCAGAGACCTGTCCCACCCCTAATCCTCGAGGTCAGCTCCCCAAATGTCAGTGCCTCTGAGGCCTCATTAGGGGAAGCACAGGTCTGGTGGGTAGGAGTGGGTATCTGGGTTTTGTTCATGTTTTTATTTCCTAACTTTCTGCTAGAAATGCACCCTTCCAGGGCTCTGGTTAGCTGTCTGCATTATGGGTGTGAGCATGTATATTTCCTGCTCGTGACATAGTGTTAACTAATCATTATTTCTAAAGTCCCTTTAAATTCTCAGACAGGGGGATCTATTACTTTCCTCTCACTCTTCTCTTACTTTTTCTTCTTCTGTTTAGTATGAGAGTCACCAGTAGCAAACTGATTATAGGAAACTAATTTACATCATCAGTTCAGTAGTAGGACATATTTCTTAAATCATCTAAGATAAATACTTTTAATTAAGCAAATGTCCTACTCAATTCGCTGTGGACAATCTCATCATAATGGATATTACTTCTGCATGCTAAATCTTAATCTTCACCAACACTGAATGCACGGTGCAAAAGCATTATAAAAAAAAATAGGCTTACTGTAATATTGCCATTTTAAAGCTGCCAGCTTTTGTATTCATTTATATGATGACAACAGACCCCTGGCTAACAAATTTTACTACAGATCAGAATTTTTATCAGATATGTCTATGAGATCAAATCCATGCTAGCATATTATATGCAGTTTTTATTAAAAAGTTAAATTGGGATTATTATAAACTCTCTTCAGATTCCTTAATAACAAAAATTAAAGTTAAAATCTAATGAGATTTCCTGGAAGCATTTTAAAAGGTTGCAACAGCAGTAAAGTCAGCAGGCACCACACAGCAAAGGGAAGTATTTACTGATCAGAAGATGAATGCTTCCTCCCCCAGAGTTTAATGGGTTTACATTATATGGATTTGGGGGGGGGGGGGGGGGGGGGGGGGAAAGAAAAACTACAAGCCAATGCTTTCCTCATCCAAGACATCATATTTCTTCCTGATCAAAGCCTGCAAATTCTGGTGCAAACTGATTTTTTTGCTCTTGTGACCAAAATCTCCTCTCTTGCCCCCCCTCCCTCCATCTGTTCAGGCTTGGATTTGGAAGTCCCTACCGCAGAGGAAGAAAGCCTGATCCCTATTGCCTTGGTTGTGGTGTTGAAACCCATTAATATTCCTCTGGCAGGTACCCTGACCCTGGTGCCCTTGAACATGCTTAGGGTATTCCTGACCCTTTGTCCCTGGGACGATTAACAGAGTTGCCCTGGAGCCAGCCTGAAGGTGTTTTAATAGGTAATACGGGTGGGCTGCACAGCTTACTTCAAGCTTTGCCTCAGGCTGCCCCTGCTCTGCAACATAGATGCAGCCATTGAAATTAGGGGGTAAAGCATGGCTCTGTGTATGAGTTAGAGTCTGAATCCTCAGAATTTGGGGAAGGCTATCTCCAAAGATCTCCTTCCTCCAGCCGGGCAGGTATTCTGACGGAGGGAACCAGGGCAGGAGATCTGCTTTTCTTCTGCCACTGACTTCTTCTCTGACCTTCCGTCAGTTACGTAAGCTGTCCCTCCCTCTCTCTCTCTTTTTCTTTCCCCTCTGGTCTTTCTTATGGCTCTTAAGCTTATAAATTGCCGAAGAAGACACCATGGCTCTCTGTATGGTTTCACTGTGCTTAGCACAAGTAGGTCCCAGTCTCAGCTGGGTCCTGTGGCTATATCATGGTAAAAGTAAATAAATAGATAATAGTAGTAACAATGGTTATTTTTTTGTATGAACAATAGGATCCTAATGGAGGAGAAGCCTCTCCTCTCCTCTGAGGTGTTTTTTATCTGCAAGTGAAGGTCTCTCTTCCCCTACTCAGCTGGAGAAGATACAGCCTTTGTAAATCAGACAAAACTTATCATGTAAAATGGAACACATCTTTGATTATACTGAATACTATCCTGTCTGTAATTTACCCTTGCTGCTGTAAAGGACGCAACATGATTAAGCTAAGAAATGATAGACTGAACATTATGTGTCAGGATGGAAAAAGATATTTCCTATCTAAATAGGAAATAATCATCAAAAAACAGTGAAAATATACAAGAAAATATTTCAACATACAATAAACAAGCCACCCTGCTGTTGTCTTGTATTGTATTGTTGCTCTCCTTGCTCAGATTGTGGCAGATACTTCTCCTGTAGCCTACAATATTCTTTATTCTTAAAAAACTACAAACTGTCATGATTTTGTAATGATGTGAGTATCTTCCCTCCATAAGTGCATATGTTCTGTTGCCTCCTCGGTCTGCCAACTCTTCTGCATTTCCCTGGGTGAGTCCAGATTCTCCCAGTGACATTTCTCAAATTGTAGATCTGCGCAGTGTTATTTTCCTGGAGCTGTTAGAAACATTGCTACTTTACTTAATAACAATGTTTAGCAGTACCAGCTATCACTAGTTATTGGGTATATGCCAGGTGCTCTGCACAGGGGGAGAGGGGTCGTTATCCCCATTTTACAGACCAGGAAACCAAAGCGTTGCATTTGGCAGCAATTTCCCCAAAACATGCTGTAGAACGTGCAAACAGAAGGACCAACATCTCTTCAGCTCACGTTTTATTGTTTAGTATTTGTTACTGCTTTTTTTTTCCTTTGATATTACCACCTGCAGCACTGTGCCCTCCCAACAGCATTACAGAGAATGATCACAGCAGAGCCAAGTGCTTTTGCGATAACAAATTCAGATACTGCAGCAAACAATGCAAGTAATTTTCCTAATTTTGGAGTGCGACTTTTCCATGCATGGTGTTTAGTAACTTCTATCGTGTCTCTGATGATTTCTGGGTCTGAAGCCAATAACGTGATATGTTCCTACCCAAATTAGCATATGATGAAATTTTGTGCTAATATTCAGATGATAAGGTCTGTTTGCTGTTTCCATATAGATGTATCTTTGACAGGAAAAGCAATTCTAAAATAAGCCCAGGATGAAAAGCCCATCAATTGAATTGGTACCACATTACCATGGCAACAATACAATGCTAATGAAATTGTGACTGTTGAACCTTGTTTATGGAACTCTACAAAATGGGCTTAATAAAAGGAGAAATCTTGTTGTTTAGTAGATGTTTCAAAGCATGATAAAAGCCTTATAACCACATGTGCTGTGACTTATTAACCATGTTATCATCCTCATTTAAGATAATACATTGCTGTTTGTAAGAGCAATAGCACTCACAAAGAAATAAAATTATATAGGAAAATCTGTGTTTCTCCAGGTTTCAATGTGCACCACAGAAAGACTCTCTTGCCTCCACACCCCAGTTCACCAGGTCAATTGGCAAATGTGCATGCCTGGTCATGCAGTTGTTACTGATTGTTTAATCTCTTCCAGAACCTATAAAATATACTGCTACTGTAGTTGTAGTAAACACTTTTTCTGTAAGACAAATGTGGCTTAGTTTGTATCAAAATATTCCACAAAAACATCTCCTTTTAGACAAAGTCCGGCACAGAGAAGGTGTGGTAGCAGGAACGTGCTCTCAGCTTCCCCCTTCCTTTCTTCCTCCCCCTTTGGCAGTTTACTGCCATATAGGCTCCCAGTGCAGAGGCAGGGAGTCACTCTCCCAAGAGGGATAGCTATCATTCCTCAGCGCAGCAGTCCTTGCTGAAGGCAAGGTCTAATATTATGTCCTGCTTTTAAACAAAAAAGTGCTGAGCATTCAGATTTCACGGCCAGTTGTGTATCTGGACAGCCAACAGGCTTCTTGGGAGTTGCCTCACCTCAAAGCATTTGGGGCTCCAGTGTCAAGTTTTGTAAAGCAGGATCTCATTTTTAGCTAATAGATAATTTTCCTCATTGTTTTCACCTTGGAAATAAAAAATGTAGTTCAGCCTGTGAAGTCCATCTCCTAATTTGCCAGGTAAATCAGAACAGAAGAGCAGGTGAACCGGCAAGCAATGAGCTCGGAGAGGCAAGAGGGCTGGGAATGTATGCCTACAAGTTTTTTCTTTAGCAGGCTAATAATACTGTAATATATTCACCACACTAGTATTATCTAGATATTTAGCACAGACAATAGGAGAGAACACCGCTCGTTTTAGTGAAGTCCTGATCTACACGGCACAGAAGTCAGCATGAATCTTCACCACATTAGATTTAATGGGCTTTAAATCAGGGTTTTAAAAGACTGTTTTTGAAAGCTCCACGTTTCATCCTATTTGGAAAAGGAAGCACTGTCTAACATTTCATTATGCCCATGGTTTGTGGAAAAGCAATGCACCGAATTTGAGTTGATAGAAATATAATGTAATGTAATTTCACTTAATATATATTTTGCATCGGCTGGCAGTTTTATTAAGCAGAACCAATAATCATCATTATTCAGCGTAATAACCATCTCATTAAAAATGGTCTAATTTTCCCTAATTCTAATTTACCTCTCGGACTAAGATGTTCTAAAATTACTGAAGAGCCTACAGTTCAGTTTTGTAAGAATTAAAAGGAAACATAAGTCTTTGGAAAGCTATTACTGACTGATTGCTGCTAAAATTGTGATATGCCAGAGCTTTGTGAGAGAGAGAAGTACAGAAAATTCAGGTTAGGAAATTACTACATCACTTTTATTTTCTTACTGTCTTTGAAGTAACACTTTCTGCACCCATTTTGCACAAACAATAATAAATTGTATGGTTGCCTGCAAGCCTTACATGTACTCCCCTCTGATAAAGGACCTGACTAAGGATCACACCAAAGAGTGCTGGTAAGGAGGAACTGACAAGCAGAAACATTTCTTAGAGAGACAGAGAAGGTAATGAAGACACCTATCAAGTTTCATTATCCTCCAATGAAAATAGGATGTAAACTGTGACATCCAGGCAGATTTACATATGTCAGGCAAGCAGATGTGAGCAGAAAAATGTAGATGCTAAATCTCACCTAATAGGCTTACTCTGTGGATTATTCTCAATGACCAAGGCTATGTTAACTGTAGTTAACATACAGGATATAAGAAATATGTATTCATAAGTGAATCTGGGGACATGCCCAGCTGTGCTGAATTTAATGCTCTTTGATACATCTTGGAGCATCCTAAAAGTGCTTTGGGTGTCATACACTTCTACAGACATCATAAACAGCACTATGGTATATAGCTTTAGTTCCAAAATTTCAAAGGGCGCTCTGTTTTCTCTAAAAATGTGCTTGAAAAAATTTACATTCAAACAGCATTTGTGCATGCAAACTGCTATAGTTGCTTAGCTACTTGATCTGTTTGTGCCAGTTCTGAAAACACATTTGATCAAAAGAATATTGTTGCAATCACAGAGAGAAGTAACCTCATATGAACAAGGAAGCACTTTGCAGGTTATGTTATAAAATAGACAAATTGTCTAAAGGTTCTGTTTATCACAGGATGTTACTCTATGTAGTTCTGAATCATAAAAAATATCTTGGGGGGGGGGGGGGGTAATATTCCCCCAAAATAATACAGAAAACCCAGTCTCTTCTGTGGAAGCACTCTGCTTATGAAATCTCTTCTCTGAAATTCTGAGGCTTTTCCAGCTGTAGTATTATTTGCTCAGCTATCAGAACACACAGTACAGCAGCAAAAAGCATTACACTATTATCCCAAGATAATTTGATAGTCTGCAAATGTATTTTCCTGCCTGTGGTTCCAGGCATTATGCTCTCACTTGAAGTAATGATTTGCAGTTATCTTATACAATTCAAGTTAGCCCGTATTGGTTTCACTTTGAACATTTACCTGCACAGTACAAGCACAGCTTATTTGTAGATTGGACAAACTAGACTAGATGGGTGATTTTTACAAGCCAGACTAGATCAGCAGTGCAATGGGATGCCTACCGTAGACAGCTGGCTTCTGGAGGAAGTGGCACGGTGACTCACTGCTGTCTCCTGCTTGCGTCAATGATATCACACCCGTACATCAGCATGAGTCTGCTGGAAATGCTGAATTTTAAGTCTGACATAAAAACCACAGCTCTGATCTGATGTGTCGGTAAATACAGCATGGCACTTTCCAGAAGTACTTACCCTGCTTTTCTCTTTGGACTGCATGGGACGTGAAAACTCACCTTAAATTCCTCTTGCATTTCTGGAGTTTACCATACCATTCCCCGAAACACTGGAAACCAAGTTGTCCAGTGCTAACTGGGTAGTTGTTTCACCTCCAATGCACCCACGCTTCAGGGTGATACCATTCCTTTGTAGAATTTGTGAAGTTAGTGAGTGTGGACATGAGGCTTTGGTTTGGGCTCAGAGGTCACCTTCCCTACCCTTGCTTGGCAGCCTGTGTTGGGAACAAATTTACACAAGGTGACAACAATTTACTCCTGGATCTTAACTGGTTGGCAATGGATGCAGTACCCCTTGGTGCTGGCAAGAGGAAAGTCTCATTAGAGAGCACGCTGCTTTCTCCGTCCCTGGTGATACTCCTCTGGGAGCCTGGGGTGAATTTAGAGGAGCCGTGCACTGCTGACATCCATTGAGCTGCCTGCTCTCTGTGGGTGTGAAAATGCTCAGCAACACAAAAGACATAAAATATGATTTACGCTCTCTCATTCCGCTGTCATAAATTCCTGAGTGTCACACTGGTTCATATTTGATATAGAAAAAAAATGAACGTCAAGGGAGTGATTTGCAAAAGGGCACAGTCTTGGCTTGGCGTGGTCAGCAGCCAAGGCAGGAGCTCCCACCTCTGCCATCCTGCTGCCCCCATCATCAGCTGGAGCAGCCCCCAGCATGTGGGCAAGAGGCCTGGAGATGTCCACGTGACACAGGTGTGACAGCTACAGTTCAAAAAAGCAACGGGGGACAGTATCTAAACAGTCAAGAATTATTGTGTTGCTGGTTTCTCCTCCCTTATCTGTTCATAGTGTCTTGGATTCTGCTGTGACACTTCAGCCAGTTACTTTAAAATAAAATAAAAAAAAATTACGTGGATGTTCAAAAACCTACTTCTGTTATGCTAAAAATTTTTAAGTCCTTTATTTTGAGAGAAAAATTAATACTAAACTTGTCTTTCTAGGACACAGTGACGTTTAAGAACAGCAGCACTTAAAAAAAAAAAAAAGGCAAGAATCCCAGTTTACCATCCTGATGTCAGTTTATGATAACATTTATGACATTAATATAATGGATTATGACCTTTCTTGGCTTGTCTGACTGACAGTTGTTCATATGTAACATGATACTTATCACCTTGGTCCTTCCATAATAATAATCGCTTCAATTTTCTGAGCTGTGTCATCAAAACATGTACTCATAAGTGTTGATCTCATCTCTGGGAGAGTAGTACCAGGAGCTCCTTTTGAGCTTTATGTCACCTAAAATCTAGAGTGAAATTGAAGCCCAACTGCAGAAAAATACCCTGTGTCTAACCTTATCCCACAGCCTGCATAATCGCAACCCTTATGGTTTTAAATGATTTACTGAGGCCTGTCAAAACGATGTGCTTTTCTGCATGGAAGTTATTGAAGTTCAGAAATGTCATTATTCTGTACAAACCTGAGAGATCTTGAGGAAATACACAATAGTTGGTGTGTTACAATTACTTACTTTGACCTTCCAATTTCTTTTGCTCTTTAATCTCAGGGTAGACAGAATAAAATATATTTTCTTCAATATTTAAGGTAAAAATTTGCTGTGCAATTTGTACCTGCTTTCCTTGTGCCCATTTTCACTAAACAAGGTGTCGAGATACTCTTTTTAGATTAGCAGTTTCACATATATCATATATAAAAGACAAAAATGTTTCCAAAACCTGACAATTTAGCAAATACTAATGATGTTTGGATGGATAAGGGGAAGCTCACAAGACCTGGATTATACACTGAGGTCTGCCACAGTCCTGCTCCACAACCCTGTTGCTTCCCCGTTTGCACTGAGCCTCTCAGGCTGCTCGGTGGCCACCGATGTGTTCCCTACCGTCCTCTGAGCAAGCGAGCTGGGCTGGGGCCATGGCTGCAATGTGTGAAAGACGTTCACACTGCAGGGTCAGGTCTGGTACAACAAGCCAGTGCACACAGCAACCGCCCCATTAGTCAACTTTATTCAAACCAACCTGGGAATTGCATCAAACACCTTGCACCAGCACAGCAGGACCATCTTCCCGTGTGTGGAGACGACACCTGCCTCTCCCTGAACATGGCAGGTTGTGGGTACAGCCACAGCACCTGCACAGCAGCATGCCAGTCTTTCCACAGTACAAGGTTTCCTCACGTATGCAACAGAGAACCAGCATGGCAACAGACACATCCTTCAAATAATAAATATTAAAAAGAAACATTATGTCTTTAGGCCAGCTGAACAATTCCACATGCCTTAGAGCCACACTGAGACAGGACATCCCTGTTGAACACAGGGCTGTACTCCCACAGAGAGGCCTCTCTCCAGGCGAGCGCCAAGGCTCGCTGTTGCCCTGGGGCTATGCACCACTGTCCTTCTGGCATGAACATCCCATCTACAGGAATTTCAGGTTCAAGCAAGAACAAGCCTATAGCACAGCAAGGCAGCACTGGCACGTACTGTTGAGTGCATTTACATTGATGCTTCTGTCTTCTTTCCAGTATTTTGTCAAGAACATGACATGCTAACTTTTTTTGATTTCTATTACTTTTTCTTTTTTTTAAATGAACCCGCAAAGTGACAGGGTAGCTGCACGCAAGGTATGGGGTACTGCTGTTCTGTTGGCTGACACGGCAGCACAGAGAGGTGTGCTGGTGCTCAGTTGTCACCTTCCGAAGCTGCCTTCAACATGGTGAATCAAAATGGTTTCTCAGCGACAGATCCTGGGCTGGCTTTTCAGGCTGGGTGCTGATGAGCAGCCGTTTCCATCTCTAGGCCTGGTGATTAGTTTT
This sequence comes from Haliaeetus leucocephalus, assembly GCF_000737465.1. Lineage (NCBI taxonomy): Eukaryota > Metazoa > Chordata > Aves > Accipitriformes > Accipitridae > Haliaeetus > Haliaeetus leucocephalus. The sequence goes on from NW_010973284.1 coordinate 18,482,976, forward strand.
ATTCAGCTGAGAGACAAGTAGTTGGACATTTGTCACTGTTTCTGTGAAAAATGTGGACATGTTTTCTTGGGCTATCAAATGGGACATATGGGAGCTGGATTCCATCTTTCATTAGATCTTGGAAATTGTGTCCTCCTGAGGCAATTAATTAGCATGATGTTCTTGGCTGCTAATGTTTGCTTTCAGATTTCAGTGGCAACAGACTTGGCAACATAAATTTTGTGAGGATGGTCTAATGGTTTTAGGGTGTTAGCCAAGGCCTCCACACAGCTTGCTTCAACCCCTCAGCTTTTACAGAGTTCCCTTACGTGTGCAGACAGGTCTCGTGGTTTCTGTCCCTGTCTTAGCTCTCTCTTTGAAAAATAAATATAATACTACTTTCATGCTTCACAGGACAGATGCATTACAGATTGCACCACAACAGAGTCCAGGCAGTACTACTGCAGTCCTCTGCCTCCCTATCTCTGCGATAGAGGATCTATTCTGCAAAGCTTTTCTTTGATCCTTCCAGTTTAAGGCAAAATCATTTACATTAGAAATTTGTCAGCTGAACACATATCTATTTGTTTACTTTCAGTTTGCCCACTGTAGATATCTGCAGGTTGTACACACCTTTATCTGTAGAAAGGACATCTGTGGAAAAAGGCATATTGCCCTATTTAAATAAGCCATTTCATCTAGGCTCATATACAAGGTATACGCCCCTTAGCTGGTGTCTTCCATGTGTGATCATTTCCAAACTATATCCTTCCTAAACCAGTGTGATGTACAGCAAAACCACACACTTTTAACCTCTGAATACAATCCAGAGATATAATCTAGACTGTTTGCTTTGCTTTTATTACCTCAATTATATTTATAATGTTATATAATAATAACAATTCATGGTTGAAAAACAGTGTTACTTACAACTACAAAAAATGTCATGCCTCGCTCGAAGGGAGATGCAAGCAAAATATAAAAATATCTATCCGGTACAGTTATACAGTGAATAACACGTCTGCCATGGAGAAGAGCATACACTTTTGTTTGGTATCCACTAAACACTAACATAGGGCTGAATTTTCAAGGGGAGGGGAGAGGAGGAACCTATTTCAGTACACCGAAATGCTAGTGCCATTTTATAGATGCATTGGTTAGTACTATTGCAAATAAGAAGTTGTGCATGTAGGAGCTCGCTTAAGTGGCCATTACTGTATGTGATTTGAACTCACAAAAGACATATTACAAAGCTGTTTGAAAGATCTGCTCTTACCCTCCATTTAAAACAAAATCAGTCCACGTTGTTAATTTAGGTAACTTTTTCAGTCACTAATATACAATCATGGACTTTTTAAACATGTATGAAAGGAATTAGGCCGAAGAAGAAAATGAAAATACTACTAAAGAGTAGCTGCAACATTTGATGCTCCTTCCAGATAGCTTGTTCTCATTTAAATAGAATGAGAAAATGCAAAACATTAAATGTAGGATTGTCTATTTTCACTTGATGTAGCTAGGACTTAAACATTCTGGGATTGAACTTTGTTTTCATACCTGCCAGACCTCTATTAATTAAAAACAACAAAAATACAAGCAGAAAAGCTGAGCAATTGAAGGTGAATTCATCCCATATAACGAAGGTATTCGTGCCATGCTTTTTTATACTTTGTGCTACTACCCTTATTAGCCCACGATATCTTAATGCAGTGCTTCTTCAGACTCCCTTATTCCTCCCATCAGTTCAGGCACAGTGATCCATTTCCACATACCCAGCATTCAACCTCCAGCTCTCTGACTTTCAAACCGTGTCTTTCACAGACCACCAGGAAGGATTTTGCAGAACACTAGCTGAAAGACACTTATTGTGCAACTAATAAGGAAGGTTTAAATACCATTAAAATTCTGACTTGTACTTTAAAATGCCATGAAATTCTGAATTAAGGCTCTGCCTTGCATCCCTGGTTGCACAATTGCACCTAAGTACTGCCAGCGGTATAGTAAGATCACAGGCTGCCTGCAGCAGCTGAAATGCGCCGGCACTTTGGACCGCTACAGCTTTTTGCTCAGGCTCCTGATGGCTTTCTTGCAAGCCTGGTCACCATTAAGGCTAGACAGGAAGGCACTGAGTAAGAAGTTTAAGCTCTGAATTACTCTGATGGTTTTACTTCAGCCTCTCATGTATTGCTGTTCTAGAAGTCATAGCAGATCCATGCTCAACTATTTAGTTTGGGCCTCAAAATTACACTTGCCCTTAAATTTTTGTCAGATGATGAAGGAAAAAGTAAAATGATGAAATGTTCACTTTTTAAGAAACCTATTTTAAAAATTGGGGAGAAAACATACATAATATTTCAGACTATTCTTTTGAATCACTGATATGGAACAATTTGGTGAGTAGGTATCATGTTTATATGGTGGGACCATGGATTTTCAGTTGACACATGGCTGGTGTGATGGAGTCTTAAGATCTGCTGTATGGATGGGAGTATACGTTTGAAAATTAAGATCCAAAGAAGCTGCATAAGAAAAATCCTTATGATTAAAAATTGAAGAGCATTGATCTACATTATTGACCAACAATTGTAAACCTTTCATTTTACAGGAGAGCTGCTTCCTAACTTGTACACAGAAATCTTCAAAACCATTGGCTCTTTTCTTTACATGTTTTAAAAGCGTAATTAACTAGATATGGCATAAATACTGTTTAGATGTTGACCATGGGGCTAGACTAAGCAACACCAGCATAAGAAGAAAAGGCCAGATATTACAGTGGAATTGCTTACAGAGCCAACCGTCAGCCTGGAGGGAGCTGCTCTAATGACAAATGTCCATGCATGATGTAAACCTCTTTTTTGGTGTTGGTGGTGTTGGTGGTTTAGTAACTTCCATTGCAAGTGGGTATTACATTTTTAATTGATTCCTAGTAGCACAGTCTGCATCCTTCACTGATACGTGTCCATTTCACAAGGTTATTGGCTTTTGACATATCTTGTTAGATGTTACCACGAGACAGATTTTTTTTTGCACAGATTGATGTCTATTGATATTACATTAGTTCATCAAGGTTACAAATCACACTGCATTGCACTACATTTCACATTTGCTGTATCATGACAAGAGGTTTATAATATTCACTCTGGGGTACATAAAGTGCCTGCTACCCATCCCTTGGATAAATAATTTAAGAAATTGTTGGGAAATCATACCTAATTAGTAGGATCGGCACTCAACAAGTGCCCTTTGATTTAAATTGTATTTGTATTTTGATAGGTATTGATTTTATGAGTAGGAGAGATGAATAATACATTTTGCATTTCTCCGCTGTTCACAGCAATAATCTGACAGAAACAATGGAGGAACACTCCTGTGATGGAAGATGCCTCTTTGGGGACCTGCATGCCTTTCCCTACAAAACCCATGGGGCAATTAAAGGCACTCCTAAACTGCGTGGAGTGGCCTGCTCCCTTTTTCTTCCATTGATTTGCTGCATCATCCTGGACAAATCACTCAGCCTCTCGAAGTCTCTCCTTTTCCATCTGTAAAATGGAAACAGAACGGTTCCTCATCAGTCCACAAATGGCCATGAGACGCAGGGAGAAAAGGAATAGCTACATCCGAGTGGGTATTATTCAAGTCCTGCCTGCCATTATCACATGGAGCATGGGGCAAAAAGGGAGCCAGCAAGTGTGTCTTTCTGTGGGCACAGGAGCCTTTTGACACATACTAGGACCCACAGTGAAATCATATGCCTCTTAGAGCAGCAAGGTGGAGGTAGGCATCATGCAGCACACTAACCCAGCCAGCCTTCTGTCCCTGCTGCCAGCATCAATGTTCTGGTTATTTTGGCTACTTACTTCCCTGGGTGAATTGATAAAACAAGATTCATTTGTTTTTCTTGATTGCTAATCCTTTAGAGTGAGGAGAGTGAACAAAGTGTAGGTTGTACCATGTACATAATCCAGATAACACATGCAGGCCAGTATCTTCCCACGGCAATAGCCACTCAGCATGCAGGTACACAAGCCTGCTCGCATGAGTGGCCAGGGTGAGGAACAGAAGCAGGCAAAAACATCATCTCTGAGATTGAAAAAAATCATAATATATATAGGTATTTACAAACACTGGTTTCCAGCACCCCAGCAGCTATAAAAAATGCAGACTCTATGAGATAACCATAATTACAGAAAAGCTTTATTTTTTTTTTTTTTTCACCCAGTATGCCAGCTCTGATTAGAAAGGAAAACCGTAGGCTCAACTGTGTGACACAATAAACCGTGGCATCAAAGCAAGCCTCAAAGTGGCTCCTCGGCTGCTGGCAAACAGTACAGTCATAAGAAAAGAGACAATGAAAATACAATAAGTAGAAATAGCAGGTTTTGCCCCATAATATAAACACCATAGCCATTCTTTTAATACAAAGAGAAGCAGGATCAACAGTGACAGCTTTAAATTTGCCAAGTATCACGGGAGGACTGTAAAATACATCCTCCCCAAACCAAGCTGAAGGAGCAGAATGAGCCAAGATGTTCTCCTCAGAACAAAGACATCCCTTTTCATAGGTCTCAGACAGTTAGCAGGCTTAACTTTTTTGTTATTTTTATCATCATCTCTGTCTCATTCCAGCTTCAGCAAGATGTGCTGAAATACCTATTAGTGCCTCTTTACGTAGGTGCAGTCCACTGCACCAAAATCACTTTATGGTCTTCAAAAACCAGAAATTATATTTAAGACGTTTTATTTGAATATGCACCTTAAAAAAAAAATACCCTAGTAGACAAGTGGCAGCCAGGACCATGCAAATCTGAAATGGAAGGATTGCTGTCACATGGAAGAGCAGACAATTCAATGTGTTTGAGTCCTCAGCCTCTCACAGGGGAAGATTCAGGCAACGTGTGGTGGATTTCTTTGTGATGCTTTCCCCCCCTTTTTTTTTTGTTGTTAATATTTTACATTCTTTTAGAAGTATTTCCTGTACATTAAGGCCTATATTCATATAATCATGAGTGACATGCAACTTCTCTGTCTCGCCTTTCTAGTTCCAGGCAGATTTAGAGAAATTGAGGCCTGGCAACACACAGCTGAGGTGCACAGCAGCACACAGCTGAAAGTGTTAAGAATGGGGCTGCTTGAACATCTTTTTTTTTTTTTTTTTTTCATTAAAGTTTCATTTGAAGAATTTTTGTGGGAGCCTTAGCCAGTACAACAGCACTCATCACTTTTAGGTTCCCAAGCAGCAGTGCAATAGCAGCACAGGGGAGAACACATACCAGATAGACACAGTCTTTCTTCTTATGCCTGCTGTACCCTCCCAGATGCAATAATTCACCCTCTTCAGTATCTTTTCATAAGAGACAAGCAATATTAATTATGCTGAAGTATTTTTTAAGAGCATGAATACTAGAGAAGTTCTTACTTATTTCACAGGATATTCTGCTTTCCAAGTAAAATGCAAAGTGATTGTATTAAGTTTCATTTTAAGGCAATGCCAGACACCTCCTGGGTAACCCATCTAGCAAGTCCAATTCCCAGTGAAGCCAACAAGAGAACCATGTATGCTTTTATGAATGCTGAAATGGTCCATGAATCTCAAATAGTATTGCACCCTCTGTTTTATAAATCTTTTATGTGTTTTCCTTCAATAAATACATATATTTTGCTTTTTGAATCTCAGGGCCCCTTTTGAGCTGCGTGGCTCTTAGAATCTCAATAGAAAAGTAGCAACATGAAACAAAAAATAAACACTTTTAATGGGGAAAGTCTATATTTCACCAAGGAAAGTGTGGTTTAAAATAAAACACAGGCTCCTGCAACATCTAAATCCTGCATATTTTCTGCAGAGCATGGCACAGCTATTGACATGCTGTTGGTTTTATATGTCCCAGGATGCATGAATTATTACTGTCATTTGACAATTTATATTCCTAGTTCCATAGCCTATAGCAACACTTACCATCAGCTGTGGTAGACTATACCAGACCTCTGGCGATGCCTCTTATTGATCAAGCAGTGCTCAATGTTTGCCTGCTCAGTAATGCAAAGACATCCTAATTCTCTAAAACAGAAAACCCACAAGTTACTGCGTTTGGGATTTCTAGTCCTTTTAAGAGACTCAAGACATGAAACACAGATTACAGATACCTTCTCCCCCATCAGGAGGTAAACTGATAGTTGTCTTATGACCTTCAGATACTACAAAAGAAAGTGCATCGCACAGTAATACTGAAGAGAAAAGGTGGCCGGATCCTAACAAACAGTGTTAGTATGCAAACTGGTTGTGAAAGGGACCTCAGGAACAAAAGAAGTGTTCTGCTGAGAGTTAATGTACTTGCAGTGACATGTTTATTAACTTCTTAAAAAAGGACCTAGCCAAAGTGAGTAATACAGAGATCCCAGTAGCAGAAAAACTACGTCAAAGGTGTTTGTGCTTATGGATTTGAAGGAAAATAAACTAGCTCAATGCTTGGATGAAATTCCCTGAATACAGCAAGAGCATGAGTTTATGTAAATAATAAATAGATATTGCAAATCACGGGGCAGCAGAGAATACCATGATTGTCTGTGAAAAGACCCAGTGCAGCAAAGACAAGTTTGTGGGCTCAGCACATGCACACACGCACTGCAACACCTGCTTGAGTCAAAGGAAAGGTGACCTACCCTTGGCACAGGAAAAATCCTGTCGGGCACCACAGCTCATCGCAGCAGCACACGAGCCTCAGCCCCTGCTTTGAAGAGCTGTTTTACACCTGCTCCCTTCCCCAATCCACACTCCTCCCCTCCCTTTGGTGCTGCCTCCTCTGATTTCCCTCTCCCCCTTCCAGGGAGCAGCTATGGCCCCAGCAGGCCTCAAAGTGGCCACAGCTTTGCTCCCTGGCACAGCCCTTCAGGTGGAGCAGGTCAGCAGGCAACAGGAAACACAAAGCACAGCAGGGGAGAGCCTCGCAGGGGATGGAGTGCTAACGCACAAGCTTTGACCCCTTCCTATAAAACCAGCTTTATTTCACTTTTTTTTTTAAATCTCCAGGTGACAGCTGCAAATAATGCCATTGCCAATGAGGCTCATTAGCAGCATTTTTTTCTTTATTTGTTACACCTTTATTTTGCAGTTATTTTCTTAAAATATATTCACTTCTTTGCACCAGTGCAGCTGAACTGTATTGACCTGATGCAAAGACAAGGGGGCCAAACTCTCAGCTGGAGCTGCAGAGCTCCTGAGGAGGGGGGGCTCAGGGCTGGGGACCCCTCACTGCCCTGCAGCACTGCACATATTGGCACAATCTGGGGGATGAGGGCAGCCAGTGCCCTGAGCGGAGGAGCACAGGGGCCATGCTGGTGCCCATCACTGTGTGCTGGGGACCCCTCCTGAAGGGGTGAAAGCCACTCCTATACCTGGGGGTGGCGATGGCTGCACCACCAGGGTTTGTTTGTGTGTGCACACCGGTGCAGCCACGTCCACCTGCATGGGTCAGTGTGACAGCTATGGGATGCTGCCTATGGGGGGGTCCTTGATGCATCACCCAGGTGGGAAAGTGCTAGGGGTGATGGCTGAGCCCTGCCAGGGATGAGCTCCAGGTCTGCACACCCTCAGTACAGTCCTCCCACAGTGGCAAGTGTGCTGTGCAGGGGCAGCCAGGAGCCAGCTCTGCCTCTCACCCACTGGTCCCAGGTGTTTGCCTCAAAGTCGTGATATCAGCTGAGGGAAGTGACCCGCTTAGCTTGGCCAGCCTTAACCACCAGAGAATTTGCACAAGGCCAGCTCAGCTTCTCCCCTTAGCCTTGTGGCTGCCCTTCTTCAGGGTGTAGCCCCTGGGGGAGCATCCTGGTCTTCTGCCCTGGACCTCCAGCCAGGCCATGCTTCACACCTGGGGCACCAGCGCTCACATATTCTCAGGGCTGGTTGCTCAGGGACTGAAATATTCCAGTAACACCCCATCAGCATTCGCTTGGCCAGGGATCAGCTTTAATGTGCTTGTGTGGTGAGCATGCCGCCTGGTGCCCGGCAGCACCCTGTCCCAGTGGGTTGCTGCTCCCCATGTGGGGCGAGGTCCTTCCCCTGCTGGGGACCTGCTGGACCCAGCTCTCAGGGCAATGCAGATCTTGGATCTGACCCCTGCAGTCCATGCCTCTGCCAATTGTGGTTTTGCTCCTCACTCGCACTGCAGAGCCAGCAGCTGCAGCACCCTCCTGGTGTTCTCTGCTAGTCGTTGGTAAGGGGCTCTTTCCCCAGCTATCGCTTTTCATCCTACAACTCTGAGTGCAAGAGTGAGCCTGAAGCATGGCAAAGAGTTTTTCTGCTTGCATTGCACCTTTCTCCTCAGTCTCTGCCATTGTCTGATCCTCCTGCTTCCCTTGCCTGCCCCGCCAGTGTTACTCCACCCGAGGGGCCTCCAGCGTCTTTGTTTCCTGGCTGCATCTCTTGGGAAGCATCATCGGGTCATGAACCATTTCCTCCAAATACTGACTGCATCTGCTGCCTTAGCACAATGATAGAGTTGCTTATATGGTCCCAACTTGCTGCAACGAAAAGCCGTGCTCTTTCAATTTATCCAATGAGGTTTTATTATCATTTGAAATGCAGTGGCACAGCTCTGCACCCGTAACATCTTCAGAGTCACTTAACGGCACAGCTACAGAACATGACTCCAGTTGAGCTCAGCTGAACACAGAAGGTGACTTCTGTCGCTGGAGCACTTTATCATTGGGGTAACACAGGCTGGTAAGGCAGGCAGCATTTGACTAGCAAAGCCTCTTTCTTTGACATCCTATGGGGAGAGCATGGCTGCACACAAGTTAAACCCTTGCCAGCAAACAAAAATGTTTCGCTTTGCCAAAATATTATAATGGTGATTTTGTTCCTGCCTTTTGAAGGGATGGGATTTAATCGAGAGAACCATTCAGCTCCTCAGCCCTCAGCCAGCTTGAAGAGAGCTGGCTAATGACAAAGACCACTGGCATTCACACAGTCCCAACGGCCTCCTTGAATGGATAATGCCTCTTTGGTTGACTTCTCTCAGGGAGGAACCAGTTTCCTGCTTAACCCCTGGAAATGGTGGAAGGTGCAAACTCCAGGCTAAAGGCAGCTCTTCTCTGCTTCACGAGGCTCAGCCCACTGACCTCACATTCCTGCAGTCGCATCTGGCAGAGCTGCTGCTCTGGAACATGTAAACAAGCCCCCAAATTCAGGCACCCGGTCACAACAAGGACAGGGAGGGAATTTCTGCTGCAGTTCATCATCACTAGGGTCAGCCAGAGCTGCATGCTGAGCGGGACAGTCGGAGAGGCTGCTACAGGCACTGGCAGGACTTGGCATACTCAGAAATGGCACAGATTGCATGGCCAAAACCAACCTTTGGTTCTTCGTAACACAGTGCAATATGTATATAGTTTTAGAAATATGTATACACACACACACATTTACATACACGCTCAGCTACACATCATACATATGTATGGGTGTATGTATAGGCACACAATGGTAGTCCTAAATTTTCAGTAAAGAAAGAATGCATCGTGTGTGTCTGTGCAAAAAGATCACAACGCTTACAGATAGTTTATCAACTGAAATGGGAATTTTACAGCCCTCCAAATCCTTACTCTTGAATCATTCAGTGGTTTATGCAATTTTACGAAGAGTCTAATTTTGACTTATTGACATCAGTTCAGTTACTGAGTGAGAAGGGCTAACTCCCACCATGGTTTCCTCTGAACCCTCATATAAAGAAACAAAACATATTCCATTTCCACAAACACTGGATGTAGTGCTTTTAATAAAATAAAATGCCTTTAAATAAAATACTTTATACACTTTGATTTATTTGTAGTTCTGCTTCTAACTATTAAAAACATCTACTGTCTTCCCATGATCAATAATCGATTTTTGTAAGGGGCTATTACTTTCATTATGAACATCTAAAAGCAATCCAATCTACTAAAACCCTACATACAGACACATCATAAAAGCCAAACTACTTTATACCCAGCAGACAAATAAAGACATGGATGGGTCTGAGATGTTGCAGGCATAAGTATTTTGGACAGACTAAAAAAAAAAAGTCTCTGGAAAGTGGAGACCATAATCAAGCCCCTTAGCAGATCATTCAGTAAAACACAGCCTGAACAACCCTGCAGTGGATCCCAGTTGTGAGGTGGGAAGTTGGAAGGGTGGGAGAGGCAGCATACCCAGTATGCCCAGGGGTCATTCTCCTGGCACTATAAACAGGTCACAAGGTTGAGGATGGTTTCCTAGGTGCACCGCAAGTATTCACATCTCCTGTTTGCAACATGGTGTGCTTCAGCTGACAGAAGAAAACAGGGGAGACCCATTCCTCCTTCATCTGCAGCCAGCTGGGCTTTGTTCCTTTCTGTTTCCTCCTCTTTCTGCCCAACTCCTTCATCCCTTATCGAAGCTCTCGAAGCTTCCTATTATTCCGGTCTTTAAATCAATTTGTGTTAAACTATTACTGTTGTAGATGCTGTTTCTGTGTTCCTGCTGCTCAGTAGGAAGCAGACTTAGTGGTGCCACCCTAAGTAATGAAGGTTTATTTAAGAACAGCTCAAACCCATTAAAAACTAGTGGCTTGATCCTACAGACCTATACTCAAGCCTACAACCCCCACCCCAGATCAATCACTGTGGTGTCTAACAAAGTGCTGCTGGCAGACCTACTGACACTGTTTCAGACACATCTTTACATATATTAGTTGCATTAAATTATTATTACTGCACCAAGCTGTCTTCGAGCCATGTTAAAATTGCAGGAGCTGCTTGGGACTTGGGCCTGCACTCTTGACATTTGTGAAACTCTCTGTCATCCACACAGTATCACGCCAAGGCAGGCACTGCAGTCAAGCTCACACAGCAGCTCATAAGCATGACTGTATTTTTAACATCCCAGAAATGGTTACTGCGTCATCTCCCTTTATGGCTTTCCCAGAATATTCTTTATATTCTCTGGTTTGTACAAAATGAATGCATCTAGGATGTTAACTCTCCCTGCACAGACTCGATGGGCAATTCCTGCCCAGAGAGGAATGCCTGGCCTCCTTCTTAAAGATAACATACTGATTTTAAAATTGCTTTGGTGACTTGGAAAGCGATGCACAAATTGGGATCAGTGCATTTATCAGAGCACTGCTCTTTGCGCGAGGGCAGCTGATGTTTCTGATTACCAGAGGACAGTGTACTGGTCTCTCCAAAACACAAGGTGAGGATTTACAGAAGAGATGTTCTTAACTCTTGTCTAGCCCAGATCCAGAATTCATTCTCAACGGGTTGGAAATGCTGAGTCAAACTCCTTCAAATCTCATCTTAAACCTGGCTTTTTACAAAGGCTTCTTCTCATTGACAGGTCTGTTTTCACTGTCAGTAGTAGGGCAAAACTCCTCAGGTTGCTCTTTCACAAGGACACTACTAGTTTACTCCATAGTGAAGTTCATTAGGCCTTGCCTTTTTATAAGGTAGCAGCAAGTAATTGCATGGGAACGTGCGTTTTCATCATCCCCATCTGTAATTGTAAGAGGGCACAATGAGAGCAGAGATAGTCTATAAACACCTTAAAAAAAAAACCCAAAAAACAGCTTTGGGCTTTGATAAGAGTACATTGATTTGAGTCACCTGGTTATCGCTGAATCTTTGTATGAAAGCACTGAATATATATATTTTATTTTAAACACTTAGCTCCTCTAAATCACAATAACTGATTTTTTTTTTTTTTTTTTTTTGACAGTAACAAGACACATCAGATAGCTCTCCTTTTAGAAAAAAAGAGGACCCACAGCCCGATACATGGCCAGGTAGGACATTACTTCATCTTTCGTCACAGTTTTGTAAACAATAACTCTGCTGAGATTTAACTGGGAGCTGGTGCTTACTCATGTTCCTCGTAGACCTCAGGTCAGCTGAATGTGGATGAACATCAGACAGTGCCCACGCCTAGCAGTGGCTCACCAGGCCAGCCCACAGGGCAGCCATCGGGCACCACGGAGCCGTGCAAGCCCTCATGCTCTGGCCAAAGTAAGAGGGAGAAAAACTATTGGAGACTGCACTGGGTGGGGAGTGGGTGCGTTCAAAAAAACCCCCACAAACCTCCAAATCACATTGAGCTCCTGCCTAAGGAGTATGCTGGAAGATTAAGACTGATAATTAATTATTGAGCTTACTCATGTTTATCCAGTCTTCCCTTTTGTTTTCATTTTTCTACTCCTTTTTCCTCTTTCTTCCTTTTCATTCCCTTGTCTCTCTTTGATTCTCTTTCTTTTCTGCTTTTTCCTATTTATTCCTTTCCTTTGCTATTTCCAGTCATTCCCTTCTGTGGATTTTCTTTTCTACCTTTCCCCTTTGTTCAGGTGCCCTGTCCCTCTCCTCTGCTCCCTCCAGGAGTGAAGCGGGCGCTGCTGTGATTTAGCACTGATACCTCACCTAGCTTAGGATAAGCAACAAAAAGGAAAGAATATAACAAGTATTTTGTTTAAAAAATATCACAGGTCCTTTAGGGCCTTGATTCAATCCCTCCAAAAAAGTAAATCAATGGCAATTTTTAATATGCATCAGATCACAACTCAAAGGTACCACTCCTTGAATACAATAATGAGTCAGCCAGTTCTAGAAGTTGTGGGATATGGGAAACACATTCTGCCATTTATTCATGAACAATTCTGCAAAATTAGTCACAACCACTATTTAGTAAGCTCTATCACGTGGACTTTGCCTTTATTCAATAACCTTCTCTTTACATACCTATTCAAACACTGAAAATAAAGACATCTATTTACTTAAGCACATATTTCTGAACATTTTTAAGATGCAGTAAACTCTTGAGTTTCTGCCTTAAGTTGCACCAAGGACAAGGCAGTAGGAGCTAACAAGAGGTCTCACAAAAACATTAGCTGTACTCTAACCATTCGTGCTACTATAGCATTTTTAATACCAGGTAGTATTTTACACCTCAGATTTAATGCACACAGAATAGTTGTGAGTACAATGATGTTTGGATACCAGCATTTAGAAGCATGAAATTACAAGTGTACTGACGGGTTTTCATGTGCTTCCTTCTAGCACAGAAGCTGCTGCTCTTTGTCCCCCACATCCTTTGTGTCAGAAGCAGCACAATGCTAATAAATCTCAAATATATTTTGAGATTCATAGCAAGGCCTGCAACACCCAAGTGGAATTTATAAACATGTTTTATAATTGTTTCTGCACAGGCTAGAGCACAGAAGCACAAGGAAAGGTCTCTTTGCCCTGTTAGTGGGCATTGGAAATGGAAGCAGCTTCGTTCCTCTGCCTGGGATGTGATCCCTGATATCCATAGTTCTGGCTGGATTTGCAGGGAACTGGGTTCCCTGCTCTCGCTGGAGCGGGCCTGGGCAGCACCACATGCCACTCACGGCCAGCGGAGGTGGGGCAGCCCTGCAATTCTGCCTTCTAGCTCACTCGGTGAGCCAAGGATCTTTTTAGGACACTTACTGCAAGTATTTATGACTATTTCTCTGAGGTAGCAGCATAGCTTTAAAATCTGGCAATGCCTGGACTTCACAGGACTCAAATTTGCCACACAATTAAGATTTGGGGTTAGATTTCTTTTTAGGCATTTACATAACCTCAGAAAGTGTTTTGCTCAGAGGTGTCAGAGAGGTTCCAGCATCATTACTAAAACATTAGGGAGTTTCACACCCAATGTACAGCAATCTGTTTAGATCTAAAAACTAGACCATGCTGTAGTAAACAGGTTTTTCTCCTGATCTCATTTCATGTAACTGGGCAGGAATGCTGAGATGTTGGAGGCTTGAATCCTGCCTGGAAGCACAGTGCTGGGCAGGGAAGGTGCTGCACATGGGAATCAAGACTCCTCAGCTCATCAGACCAATTCCCTCTACCTTTCTCCACCCACTTGGCAGTCTGGTGTCCCCAACTCTTCACAGAGGGAGCAAGTTAACCCAGAGAAGGGACTGAACTGCAAGGATTTATTTCAGGCGGCAAACAAACAGCTTTTGTCTTGTGAATATCAGGCTTAAATCACTTTATGGATATATCCTCTGGAAATAATACTCAGATTTCCAGAGCTTTAGAGTAGCTATCTGGAAATCCATCAGTAGAAACGTGGAGAGTTGCGAGAGAAAGAGGCATCCTTATGTGCAGTTTCTTTACTGCAAGACCCTCCTTTTTTATGCTTTCCAGTGACTTCCCGCTCTCGTATTCTAAAGGTAATATTAAATTTCTGGGAAAAATTACAATGAATTTTTCAATTAGGATCATAAACATTTACCATTGAAAATAACTCACCGGCTTCCTCAGTTTCCTTCCAGTAAAACCCTCTAACACCGCACTGTGCTTTATGCATATGCAAGAGAAAAACCGAGGTCAAAAGCACAGGGGCCCTGCTGATGCTATTGAGCCACATCCTTTCAGCGGGGCCGGGAGGAGCCCTGGGGAGCTCTGCGCAACCTCCCGGCCAGCCCAGCTGCTGCTGCTGCATCGCCTTGTGGGTGGCATCCCTGCCCACCCAGGCAGGGCTGGGCAGAAATCTCCCAGCCCAGCAAGGGGCAGGAGGGTCCCTGAGCACCGCGCCATGCCGGTTGTGCCCCCGCACAGAGAGCCACGCTAAGGCGAAGCGGCACCAGCCCTTAGCACCGCACCCCAAGGTGGGGAGTGGCAGGATGGGAGAAACCCAGGTGGCCATGGCTTCAGCACAACTCAAGCCTTTGAGCATGTGGTCATACGTTATTTTTCTGGGGGATTAGGTTGTATCAGTTCGTCGCAATAATCCACCACCCCGACCGCCCAAGCTCCCTGAGCTCCCAGATGTCCTGGCCCTGGGGTTATCATGAAAAAAAGCCACATAGGCCCTCTGTAAGCTGTTTCAGTTCGCCACGTACACCTCGTGTTCAGCAGCTCCTTGTATCTGGCAGCATTCGGCAGCATCCACAGAGCTGTTGTCCTGCCAAGACATTTTCCTTCCATGGGAGAGCCATTTCCCCCCCTTTTTCCTTCAGCTTATACAAATAAAAGGAAATAATGGAAAGGAAGGGGACTATGAAGTTACAAATCGAACACCAGCAAATTTAGCTAGGAAAACATTCTCACCCAGTACCACTCGGACTTTTGCACTCTGTTGTACAGGCACTATGCTCAGCCCTGTGGGGAGTTGGTAATACATTTCATACTGTCAGCTTAATTCAGCAGCTAACTCCATGCAACGCTGAACTACCGCAGTACGTGTATACATGTGCACCTACACACACAGGTACAAACACTTGCTGTAAAACAGAGCTGTTATTCTTAAAACAAACATGTTCAAATTGCATAATATTAATAGAGGGTCTTTTCCCTTGAAAAAAGTCACATATTTTATATCCTTTATCAATCACAATGTCTGAATTTGGAGCACCCAGATAGCATACTCACTGATTCCTCAGCTTCTGCATTTTCATTTCGACAGCATTTTTCAATCTTGACACTGAATAGATGAGCAAGTTATGATCTGATGTTTTAAAAATAAGAGCAGTTGCTCACGTGCCCTACACAGCAGAGCTGCCACCCCCGCAGGGAGAGCCTACAGCCTTCATGCAGGCAAGGCTCCCATGGAGGGGAGTGGGATTGCATGTCACTAACACTGCCACACCAGGCTTGCTCTCCGGGGACAGACTTTGCAGCGTGGACAGCGTTTGGGTTTTTCATTATAAAAGAAGAGGAGAAATGGCTCTATTACCAATCTTCCCAAAAGCTGTCCTTAATAACAGTAAGTCAAATAAATCAGCATAGGATTTGGATTTCTATGTAAGGGTATGTTGAACTATCAAAGAAGGTAAGCTCCAAGGAGAACCAGGCGATCACTCTTCCCATATCTCAGGTTAGACAGAGCTATTCATATTCTAATACTTGTGCTACACATGTATGCTTTAAAGTCCTTTTTGAAGTGCTGGAATCCAGGCTCTAATTGGGCTGGCTCAACCCTCAGGGCTGTTACAGCTGACACTCACGTAACACCACAAACTTCAGCAGGGTTGCCCTGCATTTAGGCTGCTTTAAGAAACTTTGGTTCCCATTTCTCCTGCTGACCTGGCTTATGCCCCACTTGGCAGCGTTAGCTCAGGGAGCAGACACAGAGCAGCGCAGGCTGTAGCACGCTCCTGTACTTGGTTACCTGAGCACAAAGCAGAGGTGCAAGAGCCAGGAAGAAAGACCTGCCCTGAAGGAGGATGGTACTGAATTTGTTGCCAGATATAGGAAGTTGAAGAAATTCTTCTTTTACCCTGCAGGAGCTCTGAATCAAAATATCTAGAAGAAGTGCCATTTAGTAAAAATTAGATCAGGTTTTTCATCGTTATTTTCATCTCCTGAACCCTTGCAATAGCTTTAGTGGTTTGGAAAGAGCTTCTCAGAGACAGCATAGGTTTTGTCCTGGGGACCCACCGCCCAGCAAGGGCAGACCCCCTCCTGCCACCCCCGGGCAGTGGGTCCATGCCACCCTGCATCCTGGTTTCCCCTGCCTCTGTGTCCAGAGGACCCACCGCAGAACGTTTCACTGATTTACATGGGCATTGACGTCTGCCTGAGTCCAGACATCTAAGAAGCACCAGGAATAGCAAACATTGCAGTGTTTAAATTTGTTAAATAAAACAATGCATGGCAGCAATGCTCAAACTGAAAAGTAAAACTCCCGGTTGGAGCAGGCCGGTAGCGCAGCGGCTCTGTGCACATCGCAACCTCCACTATGCCACACTCTCTTCAGCCACATCCAGGATTTACGTGTCCCCTCCCTTGAGTAGGACCCAGTGGAGAGGGGACTCGGCAGCTGCCCATGCCTCTCTTGCTGTGTGCTGCCTGCGGGGGCCAGCTCAGACCTGCCCATGGCAGGAGGGATGCTGCAGCCTGGCCACCCCCCTGCCACCAGGGCAAGCCACGGCATGCCCTGTCTTCGCCGACTGCATTACTTCCAGCAATGGCTGAGAGTCTCTTTCCCCACCAGGAGAGAAAGAATTTTGACCCCCCCCTGTTCTTTAGCTGTCTTTCCCTACAGGTGAGTGACCCACAGTGCTTCACCACAATTAACTGTGACCCTCAGCTTTTGGTAGCAATTTGTTTTCAATTACCTCATTCGGAGAAATCTGAACGATTACCACCATTTTTTTCCCCACCTCTTTCTGATGCCAAGTGTGTATTGAAGTGTTCACAATGCATCAACAGTTGACCCTGCAAAAACTCAAAGAAAGCATCCGTTGCCCCCAGTGAATACTGGGAGAGCCCACGCCCTGGGTTGCTTTGCCTGGCAAGGATCTGCAGGCACCGCTGGGGATTTCTCCCCGATGAGGAGTGCAAGTCTGAGAGCTGCAGGGCCACGCCAGTGCCAACTCTGCTGAGTCCGGGGGAAGCTCACACCTGCTAACAAAATCACTCCTGTCCTGCCCCGGGGCTGCAGTGCCAGAAGCAGGGTGGCAGCAGCTCCTGTCCCACCTGAGCCCTATGAGATGCCAGCTGCTTCTGATGCAGAGGGTGCCCACAGGGGCTCGGGGACATGCCACCCTCCCTCCCCAGAGCCTCTACCCCACTCTAAGGCTGACACAGAGCAGGGACCAGGCTTAAACTGAATCTAACAGCAGCTCTTCCAGGGTAGGGAAATGAAGAAAGGAAGCCGCAACACACTGTGGATCCTAATTGCATTTGCTCTGCAGGCTCTGAAACGTCAGTCAAACAAATACGCCATTGCCTTTACTGCTATGCAGTTGCCATTTACTATTTTACCGGGAAATCGTCCAGGAAAGGGATACTACCTAGAAGGGAGCATTATGCCAGCACTGGAAACCAGTAATATTTCTGAACAACCCCATGGGCCCACTGTCTATTCCTACACTGCGGAAAGACAAGAAGAGCCAGAGCAAGCTAACTGGTGTTTGTGGTAGCAATTGCAGCAGCAGTGGGTACAGAGGCAGCCCAGGACCCAGCAGGCACATCTGAACTGGTGCACACCTTGGAGATGTGACAATTTACACTAGGGAAGAGTATGATTCAGTGAGTGGGGGGAAAAAAAACCATCCTAAACTGACCTCTTTTATGAGTCTGAGTTCCATAACACAACTCACCAGAGTTCATGAGGACTGGGGTAAGCAATATGAAGAGGCAGAGCGTGCCCACCCCCCACCTCTACCAATCTACAGAGCCAGTAATTTCCAGGACATGCAGATGCCAAGAGGCAGACAGGGGTTTGCTGAAGGGGCAAAGCCCCTGCCCATGGGAAGAGCCCCACTGAAACCGTCTCTTTTCTCTGGCAATGCCTCTTGCCCTCCAGAGCTCACTTCCTGCTACAGGCAGCTCCCTAATACTTAGTTACCTCTCTGCTAGAGACTCAAAGTAAGCATTTGAGTTATTTAATATACAGAATCATTCTGAATCACCCCATTTTACCACTACAGGTTTTTTCCTCCCAGTCAAAAAAGCATAACAAAGGACGCTCAGCCTATTTCTGTCCACTCTAATTCCCCTCCTGCTCTCCACAAGGAAATACAGATTTACCTGGACAATATCCCATAGACTTCTAAGAAAAACCCAGTCTGCCCATCCTTCCTTCTCTTCAGGTAGGACAGCTAGTCCAAGAAGGCAGTTTCAGACCTACTTATAGATTCAGCCTCTGTGGGCAGGGGGAGCAGGGGCTGTGCCCAGCACAGGTGAGGAGGGAACTGTCCATTGCCGAAAGAGGCAGCTCCCACCCCCTGGGAATCAGCTTAGCCAGGAAAACCTGTGCCCTTCACACCAGCACCTGGCTCTCTGTTTCCAGAAGGTTCAGCAGCCATTTTATTTCTGACATTTTTTGGTTTTCATCACCTCGTCTCTGGTACTGAAAGTGCTGGTGGAGCAATGCTCAGTTCAAGCTCTTATGTCAGGGCCCCCTGTCCCTGGCGCTGGGGTAGCACTAACGAGGCCACACAGTGCCTGGTGAGCAGGGGACAGGGACACCAACCACCGGCAGTGCTGTGGCTGATGCCTGGCACAGGGTTGGCTGTTCTGCCCAGGGCCAGAGCCTGAGCCTGAGCTGCTGCAGTCTGGGGGACCTGTGTTCACTGCATCACAGGGATTTACACCGTGAGCATTTGGTCCCTACCTTATTCTTTGCATACTTTGTTGGCTCTAGGTATAGTTCCTGCAGACATACAAGCTGGATGAATATTAATTTTTTTTCACATTAAACAAACACCATGTTTTATCGCCCTTTTCTCCCTCTCTTTCTCTCAGATGGGATTTCTTAAATTCACGTGGGTTCCGTATTTTCATAAACCACGTTGGCTGGAGTAAGCTGTCTTTGAATCATCATTTAGAGAAGTGAAGATTTAATTTCATGGTGGAATTAAGGTTGACATTTACTTTTTATTTACACTACACCAAGGGTTAATAAGGTTACTATAACCTTAATCTTTGATAGCTCAACAATAGAATACTCCGGGATTATGCAAAAGCTGGATTTTAATTCTTTTTAATCCCATTATTGTTGATAACCTTAGCAACACTGTGCTCCACCATAGAGGTGGAGCAGGGGAATCTCAGACTCTACAATTCCTTTCCATGGAGCAACACTCATAGTTTGAGCAGAAGAGCCAGAGACAGTTGCTTGGTTGATACCTGCAGTGAGGTTAACAGTTTGCAGTAGGGCTGCAATGCTGCTTTTAAACTCCTTGTCAGAGATCTTTGCCAAGAAAAACATTGGTCCAGTGGCATATGTTGGCGGAGCAATGCAAGGTTGCTCTAATTCCCTTACTTTGTTTTTCCCTCCTCCCATGCGACAACTACTCCAAGAATCAGACTGCCAGTCTGGCAAGTTGAGATCCAGAAACTTACTGCTAATTACCATGTTTACAATTCCCAACCTGTCTGTTGGTGCCAACAATCAAACTGCATCCTTCTGCATGAACCAAAAGACACTTGCTGGCAGTAGCTTCCTAAGGTTCCAGGCTGGCTACATTAATTACTGTTAACTTAATTTTTGTGTATTGAGAAGCAGCTTTAATTAGCAATTCCATGGATTAAAATGATCCTTTTATGAGTTTCAAGGAATAGCAGCTTGACTTACAGACCGCTTACCAACCTATATGTCTTTTATTTGGAAACACAAGCGGTAGTAAATTTATATGTGGTCTGACAAATAAAATAGGCAGAGCTTTAATAAAAATCACACCAGGAAATGAAAGGTTATGCCTTCCCTTTGAAATAAAATAAGCAGCTCTAAAAAGGCAGGTTGGATGTTTTTATCACTTCTCAGTAAACGTTTGACTGGACAGAATAAACCACATTCTCACGGTATATCACTGAATCAAAGTACTTAATGAATTAAAAAAAAAGCCTCAATTTTATTAACTCAGTGAAAGAAAACCCAAACTCAAGTAACTGCAGGGCAGAGCCTGAGCAGAGAGGTTCCCATTTATGCCCTGGAGGTCCTAGCCCAAGACTCCTGAAGGCCATCTGTCTATTCAGGCAAAACCAACTCATTTGGGATCCCCTTTAACAAAGCACATGCTTCAGTCCCGCTGGAATCAGCAGAGTGTACCGTCCCCAAAGAGCGACACATCTCAGCAGCCAGGCTGGGCTGGGAGGGCTTCAGGACCTGCATGGGCACCCTGGGGCCCAGCAGACGCAGAGGCCTGTGCATTACATGGGAACATGCTACTCACCAAAGGCCTGTGCCCCTGGGGCTGTGCCTGCAGAGCCCACCCACCACCCACAATTACCCTCTCTGCTGCGATTCGTTTCTAACCTGAATTTTCCACGGCAATAGCATTCACAGTCTCCATGATGCCGGCCTTAAAAAGTTGGTCAAGAATTCATGAGAACTGCACTACGTGGCCTCTCTGAAGATGTTTTTTTCCGTTCTCCGGCTGGCATGGAAGTGAAGGACAGAGAGCAGAGCTATCCCAAGCTCTGGCCCCGACGTGGCTCAGTGCTCGTGGGGCGGACGGTCTGCCGCCAGCGGCACAAGGCTGCCCTCGGTTAGTGCTGCCAGACACGCTGGCAGAGTGCAGGTGCCGGCATGGCCACTGCCTGCCAGACATCCCTGCCTGTGCTGAGGCTGCAGTCAGTCTCCTCTTTTAGGGGCAGTTTGTTTTGTCACAATCGTCTGCAAATTGCCATTTTTAAGAGGAACCCTGAAGTCAGACTGTAGAGCAGGGCCATGCCCGTATCTGCTTATGATAACGCTGGTCCTACTTGGGTCCCAAAATTCAGCCTGCTTTTAAGTGTGTAAAGATAGATTTAGGGGTCTGATTTTAGTACCCTTTTTCTTAAAACTTGGTCTAAGTGTGCAGTAACAGGCCACAGCGAGGCTGTCTTTTCTCCCCTGTAGCCGATTCTCCACCATTGCAGAGAGTCCCAAGACACCAGCCGATTCCCTTGCTTTCCTGGCACCATTTCTCAGGCTGCCAGCCACTGCCAGGCTCCCGCTCTTACACCACGGCCCTGCTCTGTGGGATTGCAGTGGGCTACTAAGGAAAAGATAACCCAGGGCAAAACTAAAGTGTACAAAAATTAGTGTGGCATGGGGGCAGTTGAGCCAAAGCAGGGAGTAAGCCAAAGAGACAGACACTAAACTCAAGAGGCATTTTGACTTACAAGGGGAAGAAGGGAAACAAAATGAATCAGTGCTCCCAGAGGAGGCAGTCTGCATCTACTCTGGTCCTAAAGCGAGAGAGTGGAAACAAGCCTTTAAAAGTAGTTTATTTATATAAGGCGTAATGAATATGCTGAGCAAACTACCAAAGGAGGCAATAAACCTGCATCTCTGACAATGGTCTAAGAGGAGTTAGATTGGCACTTTAAAGGAAAGAGACATTCAAGGCTGCAAAGGCAAGCGGCAGTATACAGGGATGCGTGGACACAGCTCATGTGGCCCACGCTATTGACGTATTTTCCCTCCCCAGCCCAGTCTGCTCAGCTTGATTACTTATATTTTGTATAACTTGTAGACATAGTCTAAAGAGAGTCAACCAGTTTCCACTCAATTTATAATTTAGCAAGCAGAGGAGCTTGATTCTTCTAATTTACATAAAACACACATAAAACTGAAAACAAAATAGCTTTAGAGTATATGGGCAAAGTACACAAGAGCCACAGAAGAAAGGAAGAGTAAAAAAGGACACAGAGCAAAAGCACTGTCTGCATTGTGCTTTGATAAGGGGTCTTGAGTGCCTTATTTATGCTAAACATCTCACAGACAAGCAAGTTTTCATTGTCACAGGCACGTGTGGCACTGTACCTCAGCCTCGCCACTGGACTATCAGCCACCCAGACCTACCTAACCAACATCGTAATACCAGATGGGGCTTTTTTACTGCGTCTTTTTTTCTAGGTAAAGAAGAAATATTGTTGAAAAACTTCTGCAATGACACGGCAAGAAGGCATCAGTGTGTATCAAGCTAGTACTGCTTGCCTCCCATTCCTTCTTG
This sequence comes from Haliaeetus leucocephalus, assembly GCF_000737465.1. Taxonomy (NCBI): domain Eukaryota; kingdom Metazoa; phylum Chordata; class Aves; order Accipitriformes; family Accipitridae; genus Haliaeetus; species Haliaeetus leucocephalus. Next base: position 18,505,376 of record NW_010973284.1, read on the forward strand.
GACATCTCCTTTTCTCATGAAGAAAGGCACCCTGTGGGTAAGCCCAGGTCAGCATGCCGCTTCCCGGGAGCAGCAATGGGGCTGTGCTCTTGCCCCCCTGCTCTTGTGACTGTTTCTCCTGCATTCCTCCTCCATGACTGGCAGGTCCTGGCAGAGCCATCGAAGGCATTCTCTGAGAGGAGACACCACCTGCCAAGTGCCGAAGCTGATATTCCTCCCCGTGGCGTGGTAGGCTCCAAATCGTGCCTCTCTTCCCCATTTGCCTGAGGAGTCATCCTGGGTACTAACAATAGACTCCATGGAAGCTGATGGAGCTCAGGCTGCCTCACCAACTTCTGTCTGAATTCAGTCATTTCCAGTGAGCAATATATAAATAGATGCTGCCTCATTATTGATGTATATTGTGCAAAGGGTTTAGCCGGGGATGAAGCTTGCCTGCCTTCCTTTTATGGATGAAAAGCGGGATCCCAGAGCCTTTATGTGAGATCTCTGCACATGTCAATCAAACCACACCAGGATGGAGATTTTGTGCTCTTTGGTCCTCGTTAAACGGCAGCCACACAGCCATGGGAAATGGCCCTGGGAAGGAAATGCAGCTCTGCATGCGTGCACATGTGAGTATAGGCACATTTACACACACCCACCAAACCCAAATGAAAACAGAATACTAATGGTCTCAGCCTAATTCTTCTATTCCTTTTCAAATCCCAAGACCAGGCTGTAGTCTGGGCTACTCTGACACAAATCTCATTTGATGTTATTATAAATCACTGATGTACACTAATGGAAGAGTTAGCGTCTGATTTGAAAAGCAAACCTTAGCGGCTGGCCCAAGGCCCAAGCCTCTCAGCCCTTCAGTCTGGGTGCTGTAGTGCATTGATACTGGCCAGCTAAATTTGACCATGAACTCTAGCGAAGGCAAGCTATCGATATTTCAGAAAGCCATTCCTCACACTTCTGAGCAGCAAACAGCCCGTCACTAAGAAGGCCAAACCCTTGTCAGCGTGAGCTGACTTCTATGAAATGAAATACTGACCTTACTGCTAGCTCCAGAGTTAAGCTCAGAAGAGAGATTTTATTAGAGAAAGCAGAGCTATTATTCTGAGCCTCTCTATGGGGCACATATTTAAGTTTTGCACCCAGGAAATGTGGAATACTTTATTGTGGCATTTGGTAAAAATTAAAACATAAAAGCTCCAGCTAAGTATTTGGGGGGCGGGGGGATTTATCTTATTTGGTTTGCTTTTCTTGGATTTCGCATCATGCACATGCAGCCTCCTTTCCCTTGTTGGAGTTTTTCCTCCCTCTGTACCAGGAAGGCTGGAGCAGAACGAGCAGCACTGACTCACTGCAGCTCCAGCAAATAAAAATTAAACATCTCTATTTTCATCTCTAACTGAGGGTCTGGACTGGTCCTGCATTCTTTGCTGGTAAGAATTTACATACACAGAAATGACGAGCACCTAAACAAGGAGAGCAAAAGGGAGTGCTTTTGTTTCTTGCTTCCTAGAGCAGGACTTGCAGATCCTGTTTTCACCAAGGGGATCTAGGAATGGCTGAAGGCAAATGGGTTTATGTCATCACATGTACAACAGCCACATCATGTCATAACACAACAAAGGACAATACTACATGCACAGTTAAAAGGAAAAGGATTGTACTGAAACCTTGAAAGTAATTATGTTATTGTCCTCAATACTCAGATACTCAGTAACTCAGACCCCTGGCAAACATGCAGGGAGGAAGGCCTCTTTCTTAAAAATGAAAAAATCACCACCTCTTAAACTGAGGTCTGAAAAAGTTTCCACTGCTCTTCTCTATAGTTCAAGACATTCAGGAAAAAAAAATAGGAAATTAAATTATCCTGACATTTCTAAAATAAAACATGTCGAGAAAGAAAAACCCTTCTGTACCCTCAAACCTTTTGCATGTATCATAAACAGGAAAGGGGACAGGCAGGCAGCAGAGGAACGAAAGTAGGGGAACAAGAAACAATTTTTCCCTGTAGTGGTCATTTTTAACAACCAGAGCATCAACATTGTAATAACTGTTGCTCCAGTAAAACAGCAGGCATTGAACTGTATAATTTTGGATTTTAGAACAATGTTTTTGGCAATTTGATGAAGAGGTAATACTATTCTCCATTTTCTTGGAGTAACCAGGTAAGTTACTTCCCAAAGAATGATTGTTAAAGGATGAGTTTCCAGATGGTGTGAAGCATTAATGCATCAAGCCTCCCTGCTTTTATTATTTCCCACCTAACTTAAAAAAAAAAAAAATCCTTTATAATGCAGTAATTACAGGATGCCTCTATTTGAATTTTCTATCAACTTCTTGTTAGGAGAATGTGAATACTTGCAAAGCTATGACTATCAGACAATCTAAAAGAAGTCATACAAAATCTACGTTATCTATGTAAATGCCTCTGTAAGATGCAGTGAGATGGTTCTTTTTTTGGTAACAGGCTGCACAATCAAATGCTGTACAGCGCTGGTTCAGAATGTCCCCCTTTCTCCAATTAGAGAAGACCAATCCCATGGTGATCACTTTGTCATTGATTTTCAGTGATTTAAAAGATAGGCTTAACCTATGAATGTTAATAAAGTTTGTGATATTGTCCTGACTTAGTAAGAGAACTGCTAATATTCCAAACAACATTATGAATCAGAATTCTTAATATTAAAGTCAGCTGTATTTTTCCAACATTTCATACTTAATGTAATAATGTGAAAGGGGTGTACATTACATACAACTCAGATGAACTGATATGGAACAGTACCATGGTGACAACTGACATTGAAACAGATAAAAGATTAAGTTTGACTTAATCTGAAATAATCTGATAGAGTAGCTTGGAAAGTTTAAGTAGCCTTTTATGGGCCTACCTCTTTCTTTCTAGTAGTATAAATACTGGGGAATTATCAGAGCCGGTTCAGCTCCTGGAGGTGTATCGCAGAAGTCAGAGGCAAGAAGGCCTCCCCAGGTGGCTCTCCCACCCTCGTAGGGTGACTGCAGTGTTTTGGCCAAGCTAATTTTATATCTCCCAGGCAAGGGCTTTCCTGCATGGAGATTGCTTTGTTACTTTAGATCATCCCCGCTGGCTAGAGAGGTATTGGGTTCACTGAAAGGAAACATTTCTTGATAGCCACGCTGCATTTTCTCCTTACATAGCTCCTAGGCCTATTTGCACGCACCAGGCTACATCACTTTCGTGCAGACAGGAGAAATTCTGGCCCCATTGAAATCAATGGAAAATTCCCACTGGTTTCTGTAGGAGACCAATTTCAAAAGGAGGATACTCATTTCATTTATCTATATGGGCATTATTATGTAATTTTGGCTAGGTATGTATATTCATATATATATATATATATTTATATAAAACTCCCTTCAGCTATATATTCAGAGCTCTTCTTTTTCCCATCAATGAACCCCTCTAGTTTCTGGAACATTTCACCTAATTTTCTGCTGGCTGCTTTTAACCAGATGCTGGTTTTTGCCAGAAAGCAAACCATCAAACGTGTGTGATGTTCCAACTCTGTTTTCCACACTTCTGGTGCATTCTCCCAGCACCATGCTGCGATATCTCCTTGCCTGCCATCCTTTGCGTCTCTCCTCTCGGCTGCCCTCGGGTCTGCAAAGCCGTGGCACATCTACCCTCTACCATCACCTCCAGGCCTCTTCTCTTTACCTTCCTTAGGATCCTCTCTGTCTTTTGATGTCAGACTCCTTCCATCACCTCTATGAATTCTGGCTTGGGTTTCACTTTTAGACTTCTTATTTTTGGCCTGTCCTTTAAATTTCTTTTGAGTCATTGTTATTATTGAGCCAACATTTATAAATAGCTCTATGCATTGCAGGTATGGGATAATCAAGTTTTTTGATTTTTGAGCAATTTGGTTACTAAATGATAGCAATAAAAAGCATGCAAGCATCACGGGCATTAGCCCAGGAAATGTTTCCACCATTGAAGCTTCCAGGACGGAGATGCTGACTCTGGTAAAAATTTATGATTATTAATAATGACTGTTACAATTTACCTTTACAGCACCAAATGGTGAGGTGTCATAACAGCCAGGGGCATAACAGCATGGGGGGGGGGGGATGCTTTTCAGAAAAATAGTAATCTTTTAAAACGAAGAGAAGAAAAAGCCTTTTGTGTGTATAAACACACTATTTATTAAAAAAAAAAAGCATAAAAATCCAGTTGTATATGTTACTTCTAGTGTGATGTTAAAACCCAGAGGAAAAGCCTAGTTAGCTTACTCTTACAACTGCAAAGTATGTGTATAGCTGTGTGGATGTATAGGTATTATTGTTTTCAGTTTCCTTAAGAAAACCCTATGAACACTAGAAGCCACCTAAACTGACACGAAAGGCAATAACCTGTTATGGGAAGAAATCTTACTCTCCCCTCAAAATCAGGTGTAGTCTTAAAAGTGGAAAGCAAGCAGAATTGATCCCAAGGAAAGGCATCTGCGTAACCGCACATATCTACATGCAACAGTATATGCATTTATTTTAGGCAAATTTGCAGGCAGCAAAAGGAATCACAACACCGGTCATAAATACGCACTGCAATGGCACGGCCCCTGCTGAGGTGAGTGGGAGTTGTGCCTCTGTCAGGTCTGGGAGAGGGGGGCTTTTTGTATTACGCTGTAGCCTCCCTTCAGAGACGTGTATGTATATATGTGTGTCTATATATACATATTCATTCCATTCAGAAATATGTATACATGTAAGGGCTGTAGGCTTAAATACTTGTGGAAAGAGCACCCAAAATCAAATGGCAGCCCTCGTCACTTAATTTAGGGTATTGCTAAGCAGACCAATGCTTCCTGTTATAGGCAGACCCAGGCAGGGCTGCTCCCCTGCCTGCGCAGGGCAATAGGGACCAAAGCTACTCTTCCTTCGTCCACTCCCGCCGTGGGGCACGACGTGCCCGTGGCGCTCGGGGGCACAGCCCTTTCAGCAGTCCCCCGCTCTGGGAAGGCCAGAGCAGTCACCATCTCCCTGGCGCGGAGCTGGGGCGGGGAGCAGCCGGCATCACGGGTGGCTGCATGGGGGGGCCCTGCAGCACCCTGCTCTGCACCAGGGCGGCTGCCACCCCAGTGTCCGCCCCTGCATCCACTGGCTACGCTGCTACGGGTGCCCTGGCGCGACAAAGACTTACCTATGGGAGCAGCCTTCGAGGCTACACCAGCGGATAAAATTACCCAGAGATATAAATCTTCATAGGATTATGGCCTTTAAAAAAAGGCTAAGTTCAAGTAATTATTTTTGGGCTAATTCTTTATTTAATTTTCTACCAGGATGCAGATTACAAAAACAATTTTAGAACAGAAATTAGTATTCTAAATTAATTAAATATGCACTCTCCAAAACAGCTGTTAACACGCGGTTGGTGCTGCCACAAACCTCATTCTAAAACGTTGTCTTAGAAAATACTCGTACTGATACAATTAAAACCCCTTATTTATAAAGTAATTTCTGATTATGTTGCACTACAGCTTTTTAGTATAATTTCTACTGTTAATAAAATAACATTAGACTATTAGAGGCAGGAGGTTTTTAGCCTCATTTTTTAGTACACAGGATTCACAATTTCTAAAGCAAAAAAAATAGGAAGTGTAGCGTTGTAAAAATCCCTTTCACTAGGGGTCTAATCTTTCCTGCAGTGAAATCAATTGGGGCTTTGCTATTGCATTGAATGGTAGGATTTGGCCCCAGATATTTTGGATTTAACAAGAGCAACCTTGCTCCCCTGAACGGTCCTGTGGAAGCTATGTGCATTCCCAGGATCAGGCCCACAGTATAAATAGTCTCTTCTTAGGGATCTGTTGTTCAGAAACGACTGCTTCTGTCCTTCAATATACATATGTGACAGACCCCAGGAACTGCTAATGAATGGGGAGAGCCACTCTGAGATCGTGCTATTGGGAAACATCATTCTAAGAGCCCTTATGCTATTGAGCTTTTACACAACACTTTATAATTATTTTGGTGAGCACATCCAGTATTTCTCCGATCAGAGCTTACAGTTTCACTCTTTTAACCCACATATCATAGCAATTCCCAAAAGATTTTAGAGAAAAGAAATCTACAATCATCAAAATGTTAATTTTGACAATGACAAAGAGTACATGCATTAAAAATGCATCAGCCCTGTCATTAAGGCATTATTCAGCAAAACCAGCTCATCATGCTAAACAGAAAGCAACTAGAAGACCCCAGGTATAAAGGAACATTTTGCTAAGCTTGTGTTTATGGGTACCAGTCCAATCCATACTGCACAAGATACTCAACCAAGCAAAGAGCAAACAAAACCACATCCTTTATGTGATGAAATGGGAACTCCTGATAATACTCTAAGTCATGACCCAAGGGAAAATGTCAACTAAAAGCTCAGATCAGAGCAAGGTTTGTAATACAAACCTGGATGTTTAAAATAGTATTTCCATCGCTGTTCCTGCAGCACTTGTGAATGTGGCTGTGTTATGGTGCTGAACTGACTATGACTTAGCAGCTCATCATGTCTTTTTAAAGCATAATTTAACGTTATTTCTGAGGCTGTTGAACATACTAAACTACAAGAAAAAAAAATCTGCTTTCAAGTGGTATTAGAGAAACAGAAGGATCAGAGTGCTAGCATCAAAGATGTGTCTAAAGAATAACAGATCCACACGTCTGCATAACAAGGAGCGCTTCACTCGCTACTGAAGGCAACAGAGTAAGATTCCTTTGGCGGTTGTTGGAAATAATTAAGCAGAACATAGATGGCCTTTCAATCACTAAGCAAGAGACAGACAGAAGGACATTCTCCATCATCCCACTTCGCACTCACAACTTATGGTTATCACCCCACGTCTGACTTGTCCATGTTAAAAATCCTTCTTAGCCTCGTCATAGCTGAGCTTGGGGAAAGATCCATTCAGAAAGGCTATCTCACCACAGTCCTCTTGGTCTTGCTTTAAAATGGCTTCTGATCTAATTCACTTAAGGCTGAAATCTCACACTGGCGACTATGTGGCAACAAGACCTGGGATCATCTAGGCGTGTGGCAAGCTCTCGAATAGGGAAACATAGGGATGATCACACCCAGCTCCTCGTCTTTGCTAGTCCTGGGGGCAGAGCAGCAGGGGAAAAAAGACTGCAAGTAGGAATGCTATGCCCGGATATTCCTAAACACAGCAGCTGAAAGGCTGACCAGGCTTTTAACCAAAGCCCGTGCCCTGCTGCTGAGATGGGAGAGAGGGACGGATGCACCTCTTTTTCTGTGTTAGACGGGGCATGGCTTGGCCAGTGACAGGAATCAATGCTCCCTTGGTTGTGTCTCCTGCTCACCCAGCTGCAAGTAGCATTCGGGGAGTCCTGAGCTCTTTGGCGGGGGGGGGGCAAAGAAGCCACCGCCTGAGCTCCAAGGGGGGAAACAACCCCTCGGCCCTGGCCCCGAACATGTATCTCAACCTGGGGCCGCAGAGGCTGACAAGACCTGTGTTCGGCTGGGTGCTTCCCGACCTGCCGAGCTGGGGCTGGTGTGAAGGGGGGTTCCTAATCCTGCCCTCACCAGCTTGCTATGGCGGGCTGAGGATAAGGGGGGTAGGGGGACATCACCCCCTCGAAGCAGTCGGCCGCAACCCGCTCCCTGGCAGCGGCC
>NW_010973284.1:18513233-18514451 GCF_000737465.1 Haliaeetus leucocephalus
TCCCCCTACCCGCAGCCCCCGGCGGGCCAGGGCCGCCCGCGGCGTGCTCCCGCGAGGCTCGGCAAAGCCTTCCCCGGCCCGCCCCGGCCCCGGGCTTGCTCCCACGCACAAGCACACGCACACAGGCGGGCACCCCCCTCCGCAGGGAACGGGGCGTCCGAGCTCCCCCCGCCCGGGCAGAGACACAGACAGAGTGAAACATTGCAAAGCGTAGGAAAAGATGGAAAAGGTGCTACCTTGGCAACTAGAGGAGGTTAGGAGCCAGCTGGTGGGCTGGGGGCGGTCGCGCTGCCTGCCTGCCTGCCTGCCCGCCGCCGGTACTCTCCTCGACTACGCGTATTCTTAAGCAATAACAACGTAATCCGTATTATCCACCCAAGAATACCCGTCACCGAAGAGAGTCAGAAAGCTGCTGCTGTTGCTGCGGCTGCTGCTGCTGGAAGTGCTGCACCGGGACAATAAATCCATAACTATAATTCCCCTCTAGAAGAAGGAGAATCCACAAGGGGTGCCGAGTGATCTCGTCCCATATCCAATGGACGCTGAACCTTCCCATCCTGCGGAGGCAAACGAGAGGAGCGGGCATTTAATACACACGCGTACAGTCCCTCCGCTCTCCTGCTGCCTTACTGGAGCGGGCAAGGTCTTGCAGGCGAGGTGAACGGAAATAAATCAAAGTAAGGTTGAGTTTACCTGGCGATTGCCTGCTTTCTTCCTCTGTGCTTCTCTGGCATCCTATTCCCTAGCTGTACGCTCCATCAGTTCTCTCTGGGAGCTCGCAAGGGATGTCACACGCGGCAACAGATTCCTGTAAAAGAGATGCACGGTTAAGCACACAAATATTACAAATCTGTTTGCATAGGTGGGCTTGGGAGAGCTCCGATAAAGCAGCAGCCACGCCTGAGAGACTTTCATCTGGGCTTGGGAAATGCGTTTTACAAGTCCTGACTCACACTGACTCGATGTGCTACCAAGAGGAGGGAGGGCGAAAAGGAGCGCGATGAAGAGAAGGAAAATCAAAGAAAGAAATAGCAAAGACTCCGAGCTCAGCAGAGGCACTCCTCTGCCAGGCCTCCCTAGTGCCACGAAAACCTAAGGCGAAAAAGGCTTCAAAGTACGAATTCGGCGCGCTTCGCTCTCCGCGTGTGCCCGAACGGCAGAACCCACTGGCTGCGGGGCGCCGAGCCGGGCAGGCGGCTCCGCCGCGGCGGCGGCGGC
>NW_010973284.1:18515017-18515430 GCF_000737465.1 Haliaeetus leucocephalus
CATATTACCTTAAATGAAAAAAAATCCCACTCACTCAATCTCATTTTAGGTGTAATTTCCTATATTATTCTAACACGGCAAGCTTTTGAGTTGCATTTTAAATGGCAGATAGAAAGTAAATAACAAACACCGTAATTTTTCCCCGCTGTGAAATTGAAGGCTGTAACCCCGTTAGCTGGCGTTGGAACTCAAATAACTGATGCAGTGGGTTTCCTTCAACTTGAACAAAAGCCGTTTGAAAAAGTAAAATGCACCGAGTCGTGGCGAAAACACTCTACAGTGATACACCTAGACCGATATTCTCCGAAATTTGGAGGCGCTCCACAAATGCGTCGAGAATTAGGCAGAAAAATTAGGCAGAAATCCAAACTTTGGGGTGGTTTTTTTGGTGTTTGTTTTTTTTTTAATATTAA
>NW_010973284.1:18515440-18518748 GCF_000737465.1 Haliaeetus leucocephalus
GGGGGGGGAGAAAGGGAAAAGAAAGAAAGGAGGAAGGAAGAAAATATTCATGCCCACTCAAAGGCAGCCTCTTTTTAAAATCGCTGGGAGCTCGCTCCTTTCGCCACCTACCCGAGTAACCGCCAGAAATCCACCTCTATTGAAGCGCTTACCCTTTAAATCCAGGTTTCGAGCAGAACTCCAACTGTGTGTAAAACCAGGGAGTCATCTGATGTGTGATGGGGAATGGGCTCTGGGCAGCAGAAAGCAGCTTTCTCTCCTGGTGCTGGATTACCATGTTAACAAACCCCGGGAAGGGACCCCGGCGCCTCTGGCTGGCCATGTCTCGTTGCTTTCACACATCGGCGGCTGCTCTTGCTTCCCATGTCCCCGGCGATCGCCTCTCAGATGAATGTGGGCTTCCAGAAGAGGAGTCGGGGGGGAGAGGAGGAAAAAAAAATCGCCTAATGCAATCAAATCGATCTGATCTACACCATCTGTCGCCTGCCACTACACACAAGCATTAAAATAGGAAAACGGGAGACACTGACAGCTCAGGAAGGTTGTTCTGCAGAGTTCATTTTTAGCAGAGCATAATTGGGTATGGACAGCATACAGTTACCAAAGCTGCTGTTAACCATCCAGTAGAGGATCCCAAACATGCTAATGGTGGATTAATTGAGGAAGATCTGACGTGCAAGCTTCATAGTCTCTTATTCATGACTTCCCAACGGGAAAGGACCAATGCCGTGTGGGACTATGGTAACACAGAGTCAAAGAGCTGCTAAGAAAATGGCTCTGTGTTCATAGCACCTCTCTCTGATAACAAACATATGTCGACCAGAACCGTTTAGCAGGATGGGGGAAATGAAATTTTCTTAGCCAAGGTTAGCAATTCCCATCGCTTGCACTTAAAGACAAGTAAAAAATGGACTGCAGGTCTAAGGCACTTTCGAGTGCCAGTCTCAGGTTTCACAGCTAATGAAAGCAGACAGCTCCTGCACAGATGGGGGGTTAAACCCCAAATCTCTTACTTCTTACTGTGACCAAAATGCATCCATAGAAAAGCTCTAAACATGCAGCGCTGCTAACTTCATCAGGAATGACGCAAGGTCGTTTTAATGCCAGGAACCCTTTTGACTTTTTCCAGCGGGAATGGCTTTTGGGCAAGACATTTCCGATCACTGAAATTTGACATAATCTCAGATAAATATGATTGGGGGGGGGAGGAAGGGGGCGGCGAGTTGGGAAGAGACGGAGTGTGCATCCAGACCTGCAATCACCCCTGCTGCCAACGCTCCAATTTGCTCGCGTTTTCTAGTCTTTCCTGAATAATGAGGTTATAGAGACGTATATGTAATTATTAAAGCAGCGTAAGTACACAAGCTGCAGACGTCTAAGGCGGCCGCGTCTACACACACAGACGGGGAGACACAGTGCGCCCGTCGGGGTGCTCCTTTCCACTCCCTAATAAATCCACCACCAGTGGGGGAAAGGGCTGCTAGGACAAATGGGAGGCGAGTTCCTCCCCAGCCCACCCCAGCCCCGGCCGAAGGCGCCGGGCCCGGGGGTGGCGGGAGGGGGGGCCAGGGCCGGGCGCTGTCCGCCCACCCGGTGCTGAACGGCAGCGGCCCGGCCCCGCAGACAATGGCCAGGCGCGACGCGGCCGTCACCGCCGCGCAGGGCGCCGGGCGGCTGCCGCCTCCTCCTCCAAAGTCTGCGCGGTCACCCTGTCAATCGCTACAACAATTAGGAAAGCTCCCGTTACTTTCCACCTCGCCTATCTGGTTAGCAGAGAATAATAACACTAATAATACGGCTGAATGTAAATGTTCCGGTAAACAATTAGTGTTTAGGGTAATTCTGGAGTTAACTGCATGCCTCTCCTGGAAGTTTGTGTTAATCTCTTTAGAATAAATCTAACAGTTATGAATTAGATTAGCCTTGAAAACGTAGCCTAAAGACAAATCAAACAATTTACCCGATCTTTTGTTTCAATATACATTAATTAAGCTCTGCTGCCTACCTACACAGCATTCTTGGGTCCCGGCCACGGTGCCGAGCCAACGAGCCTCGCTGCCTTTGTTAGCATTTGCGTCCAACTATTGCCCTCTGCAGGTCAAGCCCCAGCCGCGGCGAGCGCTCCGGCAGCGGCGGGCAGGAGCCGCCGGGCTCGGTGCCCCTCCGGCCCCCTTTTCGAAAAGGATCCAACTTTTGTGGGGTTTGATTCTTCACCACGAGGGCTCGGACGTGCTTCTTTAGAAGGGGCTACGAGCGGGGAGAGCCGGCATCAGGCAGGGCACGGAGCACTGCTCCGGCTGTCCTCAGCCTCTCTTCCCACCCCGGCCGTGAGAGCAGAAGACAGAACAAGGCGAGGTGCCACTCTGAAGACACGTTGTTTTCTTTCTCCCCTTCTCTCCACACGACTCCGGGAAGCTTCCTAGGCAAAGTCTGCCCTTTCCCCGGGTTTGCCGAGGAACGAGGCAAGAACCCAGCACCAAACAGGGCCAGTGGGGTGCCGGCGCTCGGGAGCCCGCCCGACTCCCTCCGGCCGGGAAACTTTTCCCGGGCACAACTTAGAGTTTGCCTCTCTCGCTCCCGCTCCCAGGGAAACCTCCCGGAAAGCCAGGCGGCCTGCGGCGGCTGCGAGGGGGCTGGCCGGGAGCCGCCCCTCCCTCCCCCCCCACCACCCCCGCCCTGGGCCCCTGCCCTAAAGGGATGATTCCTGCTCCTGCGGAGACAGCGGGAACTTTGGGCACCGCCCGGTGCCGCTCCCGCAGCCACGGTCTGCCGTGCCCCCGCATGCCTCGGCACCACTTACGCGGTAAATGCACAAAATGCTGTACCAGACCAACCCCCCCGCCCAGTGCTAAAGCGATCCGGTTATTGTTACTTGTAATTCAGGAGCTTCAATACCCAATAAAAGGTGGCCGCTCCCTTTCTTTTCCCACCACACCTGAACACCGCTTTGTAAGGACTCGCTTTATTCCCTCTCTCCTCTTTCTAACTGGGGTTACCACTGTTCACACGGGCTTCGGCATCCGCCCCGGAGCCCGGCACAGGGGCCGCCTGCTCCCACGGGCTGCCTGAGCCCCGCTGCCCTCGGCACGCATGGCCGCCTATTACCGTTAATAACAAGACGGTCTTTTCTCGGAGCTCGACGCCGCAGCGAGGCGGGGAGGGGAGGGAGGCTGGGCTGCGGCCAGGGGGCAGACCCCGTCCTTGCCGCAAGCTGCCCGAGCAGGGGGAGCGGCCGCGCACCCTGCGCTGCCGCAGAGGCGGACACGCGGCGGCCTTTTGTCTCCCGGCAGCCGCCGCCTCGCCCGGCC